>NW_015505550.1:892776-922629 GCF_001515645.1 Sinocyclocheilus grahami
GTTTATACGATCATGTCTTTTATCTTTTAAACGTCCAGATTGATAAATCCTTAAACTGCTAGACTTGATTAGTTGTGACTGTGCAAAGTTCTGTATTATGTTCTACAATATGAACTTAACAAGAGGCTTCCTCTAGTTCTGTGTAAAATTATAGAGCGACACGAAGGTAAGCGCATTATTGTTGTTGTTTTTTTAATTGTCGGATTATAATTAAGTATTAATGAATGACACAGTTTTGAGTTGACTGTCATGGTGTGCGCATGAACGAGTGTGAAATACCTGCTAATTACGTTTCTTTTTCCTATCACTTATGTTGGGCACTTTTTGCATTTAAACTGGATTATTTTGACTGCTGACATTGAAAATCATGCATGTGTTGTTTCGAGGGTATCGGTTAATTTAATGATTGCCGTTTTGACACTGTCTGCTTGCATATTTTATTCATGTTCGGTAGCCTAATTCTCTTTAATGTAGGCTATTTGCCCCGATTTGATCCGTTTACCTGCAAAATTTATCTCATTTATAATTTATATTATTTTGTCGTCAATATTTTGTTTTAAGGAGTTAAAATGGTCCTTATCAACCTTGATTTACATATTCTATAACATTATTTTGACAGTTAAAGTTTTGGGCGGGTTTTTTTGGGAGCTTTTGGGCCGGAAATCGTCCATCCAATCTGGCAACACTGTCCCTAGCGCGCACAACAACACCACCACAAACCCAATGGGTGTGTTCAACTTGAAGCAGCGCTGCACAGACTGATCGGTGTATGACATCAAAGTATTGCGAGAGCGGTTCTAGAGCATATGCGAGCGCACACTCTTACCTTCAAAAATAGGCGAGGCTCATATATTTAGCGAAGCGGCGCAGAGAGAGAGGGGGCCTTGGCAATTTCAACCGACTGCCCGAGGCCAGCATAAAAAGACGGCCTGCCCGTCGTCACGAAAGCTTATCAATTGCAGGTGTTTTAAACATTCAAAACAGTTTAAAGCATTCAAACACAAGACGCGGAAAAACTCAACTGAGAGAGTTCGGTGCGCACACGGAGAGCCGCGCAAACACCAAACCGAGCTCTTCTTCGCTTCCTCCCGTGCCTGAACGAACAAATACACCTAGCCAGTTTAAACATACAAGCACAAAAAGACATGAAAAGCTTAATTCAGCACCCGCGCGCTGTTCTGTGCGTACAGTGTGCATGCAGAGAGCCGTGTCTACAGCCCTTAAACACCGAATTAAGTTTTGTCTCTTCTTGCTCTTGAAATGACAAATACATACAAAATAGTCACAATACCTGTCTTTGCGAGCATCCTCGAAAAAATGGTCGGTTATGTCTTAAGTGAAAGTAAACAGTTGAGTAAGAAATGGAATGTGTATCAGTATATTGGAGGTATTATCTCTTAAAGTGACCACGCCTAATTTACTAGCTGCTGTCAGTGTCCTTACAGGGGTCATATGATGCTGCTAAAAATAACATTATTTTTTGTATTTGGTGTAATGAAATGTTTATGCAGTTTAAGGTTAAAAAAACACATTATTTTCCACATACTGTACATTATTGTTTCTCCTCTATGCCCCGCCTTTCTGAAACGCGTCGATTTTTACAAAGCTCATGAAAAAGCGAGGTGTGCTCTGATTGGCCAGCTATCCAGTGCGTCCAGTGCACTGGTCCACGGTGAAAGCCGATCCGGCGATCCACAGCGCGAAGTTGAAGAATTTCCTCAGCGACCAGCACGGATCAGCTCCAGGCATGATGAAGCGATATCGTCCTCTTTTGGAAGGCCAAACAAAGTAGTTTCGCTTTCACAACGAATCACACAGTGCCTTCACGACATGGCGGCGGCGGCAACAATACTACAGCGAGAATAAAAGTTACGCCTTCTTTGCGTAAACATTTGGGCGGCGTTATGCAAGTCTTCCCAGATAGTGACGTAGGTATGTGGGGGCGTGTTAAAACGAGCCGTTTTAGGTAGGCGTGGCTGACTCTTAACTTTTATAAAGAATATGCCCGTCGTCACGAAAGCTTATCAATTGCAGGTGTTTTAAACATTCAAAACAGTTTAAAGCATTCAAACACAAGACGCGGAAAAACTCAACTGAGAGAGTTCGGTGCGCACACGGAGAGCCGCGCAAACACCAAACCGAGCTCTTCTTCGCTTCCTCCCGTGCCTGAACGAACAAATACACCTAGCCAGTTTAAACATACAAGCACAAAAAGACATGAAAAGCTTAATTCAGCACCCGCGCGCTGTTCTGTGCGTACAGTGTGCATGCAGAGAGCCGTGTCTACAGCCCTTAAACACCGAATTAAGTTTTGTCTCTTCTTGCTCTTGAAATGACAAATACATACAAAATAGTCACAATACCTGTCTTTGCGAGCATCCTCGAAAAAATGGTCGGTTATGTCTTAAGTGAAAGTAAACAGTTGAGTAAGAAATGGAATGTGTATCAGTATATTGGAGGTATTATCTCTTAGAGTGACCACGCCTAATTTACTAGCTGCTGTCAGTGTCCTTACAGGGGTCATATGATGCTGCTAAAAATAACATTATTTTTTGTATTTGGTGTAATGAAATGTTTATGCAGTTTAAGGTTAAAAAAACACATTATTTTCCACATACTGTACATTATTGTTTCTCCTCTATGCCCCGCCTTTCTGAAACGCGTCGATTTTTACAAAGCTCATGAAAAAGCGAGGTGTGCTCTGATTGGCCAGCTATCCAGTGCGTCCAGTGCACTGGTCCACGGTGAAAGCCGATCCGGCGATCCACAGCGCGAAGTTGAAGAATTTCCTCAGCGACCAGCACGGATCAGCTCCAGGCATGATGAAGCGATATCGTCCTCTTTTGGAAGGCCAAACAAAGTAGTTTCGCTTTCACAACGAATCACACAGTGCCTTCACGACATGGCGGCGGCGGCAACAATACTACAGCGAGAATAAAAGTTACGCCTTCTTTGCGTAAACATTTGGGCGGCGTTATGCAAGTCTTCCCAGATAGTGACGTAGGTATGTGGGGGCGTGTTAAAACGAGCCGTTTTAGGTAGGCGTGGCTGACTCTTAACTTTTATAAAGAATATCTCTTTGGATTTGAGACTTTAGTCTTTGCAACTTTACAGATCTTCTTTATGCGCCAAGAGCTTGTAACACTCCAAAGAGAAAGGAAAAATTGAAATCGCATCATATGACCCCTTTAATGTTAATCCAAGAAATTAAACGGGAGAAAATCACTCACTGCTCTTTACTGAATTACTTTGTAGTTTTAACAAAAATTTATCTATATTTAATTTATACAGTGAAGACTATGCAATGCTATTTACACTTGATTATTCAGTTTCTGTACCTGGACACCTACAAACTTGAAAAAAACTTAAACATTGTTTAATTTGTATATTTGTTTATTTGTGCTATTTACACAATTTCAAACAGGGCCCACTGGTACAAATTGCAACGGAGCCCCGCAAACCCCAGCTACGGCCCTGTACACCGATCGGTCTGCTTCAAGTCGAACACACAGCTGCTGCTGCCACCTTATGACAATAGATTTACACTTCAAATTAGGTAGTCTGTCATTGATGACAGTAGCTCATTGGAAAAGGATGGAAAATGCCCTTAATTTTGTTTGCACTAATAAATGCTGCTGCCTGCCAGCTGCAATCACCAATAAAACGTTGTTCCATGTTTTTTTTTTTTTGTCTATATCATCATAAATATTATGGCAAATATTCTTGAAATATCGTGATATAATTTTGAGGCTTTATCACCCACCCCTACAGTGCACACAATTCAATAGAGCTGCAAGCAATTTAAAAAAAAATTGTGAAACACTTAATTTCTGTCAAGAATCTCAAATATCATCTAATTTTCAGATAATTTGAAATACACAAACTGCGGGTAGTGATAAAGAAACAAAGAATGGAAAGAAATTGTATCTGTTGTAAACATTAAGAGTAAACTGCATCTAAACTTTATCTCCTCCCAGCTCCAGACATGCCGTCAAAACAAAGCAATTCTGTGATACCACTCTTACAGGGCTTGGCCCTCGCATCACGTGCTCAGGATGTTTGAAGCAGGGTGGAGGCCCTGTACTGGCAAACTGGTAACTGTCAGGAGGGTAAGCTTTGAACAAACAGAACTCTAATGAAGCATTAAAGAACATGGTAGCCAGTGGAATGACTTTCTTCTGGGCTCCACTGCAGGGGATTCATTACAGCAAAGGTCGTTTTGTCAGGGGCAACACATGAGCTGAATTCAAGGTCCTTTGTAATATATCTCACAGAATGTGCCTGTGTGTCACTCATCAGCGCTTATGTGTTCTCATGTCTCCAAGGAATGCAGCAACAATCTGTGCCCTGGTGAAACACCTCATTACTAAAGTGGTTACTAAAGCAAAATACACAAGCCAAAATAATATGCACAACACCTGCAACACAACAGGATTTTTGATTACAAGACCTCAAAAGTAAATGGATTAAATTCCAGAGACAAATTAATTGGAATGCTCTAGAGCTGTTGTTTCTGTACTCTATTACTCTATTAATCAGAGTCCTGAATGAACCCTTTGACATTTATTTTTCATCCCAGAAATACTTGCAGGACTTGCTGAACCTTTATAATTGCTGGACAATGTTTTCCGAGATTCTGGAAAGTTGCCGAGTATTTTTGATTATCTGCACCCCTGCTACTCTCAGTATCCAATGCAATGAAAATTAATTTGTTCCAGATTGCAGAGACTGTATGTAGCTACAGATTTTGCTGTTGTAAATACCTCAGATGTGTTGAAACTCAAGTAAATGTGTTAAATGAACTGCGATGCATCCAATTAAAACAACATAAATAGGTAGTCAACATATATAATGGCACAAAAGCAACAATCTCAGTGGCAAAAATCTTGTCTTCATTTTCACTGGTTGATCTCCAGTTCTCCAGTTTGCTGTTCTCCCCTGATAAGATGTTATCTCATGTACACATGTGGAAAATTAAACTAAATACGCACACACACACACACAGATTGACTTACACAGGCAGTAAATGTGAATAATGGAAACTTTCTGAGCTGGTAAACTGCAACCAAAACTCTGTACACAGGTCTGGAGAAATCATCATCGTCTTCATCACAAACAATCAGGCTTCACAGACTCTCCATATGGCTATGAGGTAAAGGCCACTCTGCTCAGCTGCAGTTGCATAATTTGACACCGGAGTCATTTTATAGTGCAGAAAGCTGTAGCACATATGGATGGGCAGTATGGAACACTGGCTGTGGTCCAGGGGAGGAAAGCCTTGATGAAAGGAAGACAGAGCAACGGTAAGGAGTATTTAAAACTAGGTCAGAATCAGTGAGCATGACTGCCTTTTGATGCGATGCTCACTCGTAATATCCTGGCTGGGTTTCAGACATACATTAGTGCTGTGTTTGGGTTGGGCAGGGTCAGCTGGATAGTGCACTTCAAGCCAGTCCAACAAAGGGCCTGTAAGTGTTACACAATCCTATATTCTTGAACCGCCCAAAAGAAGACTGACAAAACAAAAAAAACAGCTCAACATTCCACACAATACTCCGGACTAGTGCAGATGAGGCCACATTATGTTCTCGCTTTCTATTTCCTTTACAATGATGTATGCTTAGTCAAGAGTAATCATTAAGCACACTTATATGAACATTCAAGTTCTTAAAATGTCATGTAGTCTGTGAAATTGTACTAGTCTGATTTTTGCATTTTTTTTCTCTCCAACTGCTTCAGAGCAACCACTCTCTATTCATTATTCAGAACTGAAAGTTTAATTCAGTTCAAATGTATTTGAAATTGTCAAAGCACATTGAGTACCAAGTACATTGTTGGCAAGGACAAGATGACCAAGAGAAGAGTCCAACCTGGATCCATCTGATTCCATTTGTTAGAATTTATGGGGTGGACAATGTTGAAGACCCATCTGCAAGTTATCACCAGAAACAAGCAGCTGCATGAAGCTCATTCTGTGTTTTCTTCTATTGATATATACAGTATCCACTTGGCATTGATCCCTAACTCTGTTTTCCCAGAATGGTCAGATTCTTTGTAATTGTGTGTATTTTTGCCTTCTTTTATCCTTAAGTCCTCCTCCTACTTTTTCAGTCCAATTACATTTTCTTCCTTCCTCTTGTTCTTTTTGATACCAATCCTTGATAACATACACATGACCCTCCCCCAATCCACACCCAGTCTCAAGTCCCAGCTGCTATAGCCAGGGTGCCTCTTTAATTCCAACTGTCCACAGCAAACAGTCAGATGGATGGATAGATAGATGTACAAAGGGGAGGATGGCCCAGTAGGACTACAAGTCACAACCACGAATACACACTCAACGCACACACCTCCTACTGTCAGACCACCCCACCACTTTGAGGCTCAGTCCACCATCTGGCCAGACTGAGACTGTGGACATGTTGTTGGTTATGGCTGGCTGGCCCAGTGGGGGAGGAGACCCAATTAAGAAACTAATCTGTATGCAAAATATATGAGCCCCCCACCCCACAGTTTTTTTCCCAATGTGTTTTTATCTGGTACTCCCTGGATTGCTAAACACAGCAGTGAAATACAACTCCTCTCAGTGTATAGCGGACATCACACAGTCCTTCATTTCCTCAGATACAGGCACTTTCCATCAGATAAATGTTTCAGCCAGACTCAGCCAGCTTGATTTTCATCAGACCTCAGGGAGGAAGTCCGCCCCCGGAGATCCAACAGCATGTATTTGTGCAGAGTGCTGATTTAGGATCAGATTTTCACATTGTTTACTGGGGTTTAAGCCAAGGAGTGCTAAGGAGCAGCTCTGATCCAGAGACACCATTCCTGATATGTGATCTTGTACGTATATGGGTTCTGGTCTCTCACAACAGACCAAAAAAGTCAACCTAGGGTTGATAAATAATCCCAACAAAAGAAAGAAAATGAGACAATACACAATATAAAAGGAAAGAGCACTGCTGTCATAGCCATTGAGATATGGAAGCTCATTTATTTTATCTGTTAAATTACAATTCTGTTTAGAGGAGTCACATAAATATTTGTGTCCATAATGTTAATTCTGACCCTAAGTGGACACACAGATCAGGACTATTACCATCATAAACATAGCGGGGGACAGTAGCTACGTTTACATGCAACCAAATAATCTATTAATAATCAGACTAATGACTTACTCTGACTAAAAAGCAGTCATTTAAATACCTAAATAGGAGTTAAGTAAGCATGTTAACGCTTGAATCTGACTATTTTCTCCAAAGGATTCAAAAATACCTAGTTCCATGATGTGCATGTTTACTTATGTTTTACTTCTTAAAACTAGTCAGTGGAGTAGAATGTTTACTAAATATTTGTTAAAAAGGTCTTCTGACATACTGTATGTCATCGTTCTTCTAAAATATGGCAAAAATGACAATTATACTCACAGTAGCACTGGTGACATTATTACGGTGGACTTCTCCGTTTCTGTACACAGTGACTGGGGATTGGGCACTATACATATGCTGATGTTTTGTTCAGAATACATGTAATGGACATGTCTTTGCAAAGATTGCAAAGTTTAGGGTTTATATAAACTGAACATTCAGAATCTGAAATAGTATTGGATTCATTGGACTGACAAAAATAGTGCATGTAAACATACCAAATGACTGCCACAAATGAAAGGTACTGAGAGTTTGCAAGGCCAAAGAGAAGGTGACAGGATGTGTGTGAAAGGGAAGGGAGGAGAAAGATGGAAAGCATAAGAATGTGGAAGACCTTCACTTCACCTGGCAGACACAAATTACCAAACCTCGCCCCTACTGTCAGGGAGCGGGCCAATGAGCTTTAAACATCCAGCAGTCCCTCAAATATTAACACTGATCTGTGTCATCTATGTTGAACTTTAACACTAATAAAAACATGGATTGATGGAAAATTCATGGTTCTGTTCTGATAGTCTAGTTGTAGATATAATATTTTTTACTCTGTAGCACTGATTACAAAAGCAACCATTTAAAATCTCTATGGGCAAAGACCACTGTTGCGTTTTTTAATGATTAGTTCATCTATTATCTTTTTTATATTATGTTTGTGTCTTTTTTTGTTGTGTTTTGTGTGTGATTTTATGTTGTTTCATGTAATGTAGCATGTAAAGACAGCATATCATTCCAGTCTATTAGTTCTGTATTTTGTAAACTTGGTAAAATTATACTCATCATTCTCTGTGAAGATCGCATAGGAGGTGGAGGCTTTGTGTGCAGCCAATGGCAGTACTGGAAAGGACCATTGAGGAGAAAGGGATGATGGAAATAGCATTCCAAAGAAACATCTGCAAAGCTTCAAGTGCAAAAGTGCTGAATGACAGCAACAACAAACAATTAACATACACTGAAAGAAAAGAGTGAGGGAGGATAGGGAAGATGACAAGGCTGAGTGTTGATAAAATCGCACACTCACAATAACATATTCACTCATATAAAATATCCACCAAAATGGAAGCTAAGGCAGCACAATATGGAGAAAAATGTGAATCACTACAAACTTAAAAAATAATGTGATGCCGATATGTAATGTGTTAAATCTAAGATTGTGCTAAATCTAAGATGTGATAAATCAGAATACATTTTCAAGTAGTTTTCGAGCCCGAAGAATAGTGGCACATCTAGTGAAGTGAAAGTGACTGCATTTAATCCATCCAAGTGCACACACACAGCAATGAGTAGTGAACACACACACACACACACACACAGACACACACACACACACTTACACACACATGCACACACACCTAAGGCAGCACAATATGGAGAAAAATGTGAATCACTACAAACTTAAAAAATAATGTGATGCCGATATGTAATGTGTTAAATCTAAGATTGTGCTAAATCTAAGATGTGATAAATCAGAATACATTTTCAAGTAGTTTTCGAGCCCGAAGAATAGTGGCACATCTAGTGAAGTGAAAGTGACTGCATTTAATCCATCCAAGTGCACACACACAGCAATGAGTAGTGAACACACACACACACACACCTGGAGCAATGGGCAGCCATCTTTGCTGTGGCCCCGGGGAGCAGTTTGGTGCCTTGCTCAAGGGTCTCATCTCATCTCGCAGGTATTGAAGGTGAAAAAGAGTGCTGGTCATTCACTCCCCACACCTACAATCCCTGCCGGTACTGAGAGTCAAACCTGTAACCTTTGGGTTACAAGTCCGACTCTCTAACCATTAAAGGGGTCATATGATGCTATTTTAAAGATCATTATTTCGTGTAAATAAAGAAAGATTTCGCACTGAAACACAGCGTCTCCCTGACATGGCTGCATCAACACGACTGCTGTTCCTGAAACCACGCCTTCTTTCTTTGCATGCACATTTGGGTGGCATTATGCTAATAGTTCCACATAGGGACGTAGATATGTGGGGGGCGTGTTACAACGATGTGTTTTAGGTAGGTGTGGTTGACTCTTAACTTTTATAAAGAATATCTCTTTGGATTTGAGACTTTAGTCTTTGCAACTTTACAGATCTTCTTTATGCACCAAGAGCTTGTAACACTCCAAAGAGAAAGGAAAACTTCAAATAGCATCATATGACCCCTTCAAGCCATGACTGCCTCATCTAACATGTATATATCCAATTCTCCGCATCTCTGAAGCCTTTATGTATAATGTTTTAAAATGTCATAACCATTTACTCACTTGGCTTTCAAATCCAATCCTGCTGTTAGCTAGACAAAGTATGAGGGTATTTATCATCTAAAGCAGCAAATGCCTGGGTGGTTTGATCCATAAAAGAAAACCATGATCTTACAACTCACAGCTCTGACAGAGTTCTGCTATGTATACTTTGCAAGATTTACTGAGGACTAATAGTAGTAGCTGGTTACACTAATTATAAATGCAGGGCACTTACACAAACATACACATTCAAACACTGGCAATGGTCCTCTACAGAATTTAATCTAGATCAAATGAACCACCTGTTTCAACACAAGATAAAGCATCACAACACTGAAGATTGCTGTCTTTGGAACAGGTACGATTTCATCTACAGAAGTGGCATGTGCAGGTGACACTATTATAGTGAAAGCAGCTTGGCTGTACTAGGACATGCTCTGAGGACCAACCAGGGGCCAGATTCATGAAACATTCTTAAAAATAAATTTCCTGAATGTTTTATTACTTAAGAAAACCACTTTCCCACCAACCAAAGCAAACCAAACATTGACACCAAACAGACTAAAAGCAGATGAAAAAGCGGTAGTGTGAAAGCACGCTAAGCTTGAAGTTTCAGTATAGCCTCTGGGCTTTGTGTGGGTGTGTCAAGGGTGAAATACAGGGAAAGAAAGCAAGTATTCCCATAAATCATAACAACTTGACATTAACCTAAATGTACAATTTATTTAAAAGGACAGGTCTAAAGGCCTCAGAACACATCTCTGTGTGCTTAAAAAAAGTTTGTAACGAGGAGCACTTAAATTTTCCAGAATGCAACCAGAACTTGAACATCACATTTAGCGCGCATAGCACTGAATACCTGGTTATTTTACTAACAGATCTATACATGCACATAAGCACATCCATTTACTACAGAAAAGCCTGAAACCACTATTCCAAAAACATGTGAAAACGAGTCTTGGCTAAAATCCAAACTAAGCATTTTACCCAAATACCCAAAGGGCAGGTTGCCTTCATCGTCACCTTAAAAAAATCATACTCCCCTACTAAAAATAAACTGGAATTGATGGAAAGTGGGTTACAATAACATGAAAAGGTGGGAAAGCATAAAAAAATAGGTGTGTGAGTTTGTTTGTGCACACACACAAACTCACACACACACACACACGCAAGCACACTGCCTGAGCATTGAAATATATGCACTCCCTTTGAGAATTAGAACCCAAAGACTGTGAGAGTGCTTTTTAATTCCTGTCTCTATTTATCTGGCAAATCAAAATGAATGCAGGAAATAGGTAACGACAGGCACAAAATGCTATGCCGAGTGGCAGAGAGAAGAGAATTTACTGTAGAAAGATGAGAGAGCTGCCTCAAGGCCTAAATACCACAAATACACCTGCAAGATCAATAACCCAAAAACACAGATGGCGCTTGTTTTCAGAACAGAAAGAATTTGGCGAAAGGCAGAAAGAAAGTTTATGTACGTCAGCTGTTTTGTATGTAAGATAGTAGAGATACAGATTCAACAGGAATATGCTTACCACAAGATCTGTTTGAACTAGTATTATTTATATACTATTATAGTATTTATTCATATTTTGAATTAGCTTTTTTCTTTTTATTGTTTTCTCTTTTTTTCCATTTAGTAATTTTGCTTTATTTTAAATTTTATACAGTTTTAGTTTTAGTAGTACTTCAAATTAAACTTGCATCAGTTCATTGCCAAGGCAACATTTCTAGGTTTAAGTTTTTCAAGATTTAGCCTATTTCAGTTAACAAAATAATAGTTTTTGTTAACAATTAACAACACTGGTTGGAAGACATCATGTGCTATACAGACTCAGATGAAGTTTGTTTAATCACCTCCTACAAAAGCTAAACCAACAAACACCATCATGAAGATCCCTAGGTGACTCTTCATTTCTGTGAAAAAGCTTGTGTGTGTTCTTGTGTCTGCGTCCTCTTATATCCACTTTCACTATAGAGAGATCTTTGCACATTACTGTTTCAGAAACTTTTACATATATGCCTGCAGATTTTCTTTTTGATTATTGATGCATTTTTGAGGAAATTGTAAGGTATGGGTCAGTCAAACAGAAAATCTCGGGAATCTATGAAAACAAATAACACATCACTATAGGTTATTCTTAAAAGCCTAAATTAGCTCAGCTCCTAAAAGCTACAAACAATTACAGCACACTGTGCATTAATTATTCATGCTAAGAGTTCTAGCATCTGTTAGCTATAAAACAAGTCTTTACAGAAAGACTGTTACCTTGGCTGCGACAACACACCCTAAACACAAAACGCTTAAGCAGAGTTTCCACCCGGCGAATAACACCAACCACATCAGTCTAATCAGATCCCTCTCCGCCTGTGATGTGTGGTCAGGAGTGTTAAGAACCACAGCAGCTTTCATCTTCTGTATCTCTGCCACAATTTCCACACTTTCCTCACCCATTTCCATTTTCCCTTTCTCACTTTCCATTTCATACACAAATAATGAAACATAGGGGAAACAAATAATGACAGAGATGGAAATGACAGTAAACCTCAACTTATTTCAATTGATTCAGAGAATATTCAGCTGGAAAGCTAGAGAAAGAGGTAACTAAAGATTACTAAAGCTTTCTAAAGAACATGAGGCATCAGGTTTCTCAGACAGTGACTCAGAGGTTTTGAGTTCAGCTTGGTTTACAGCACAGACACTCTCTGAGTCTATACACACACACATAAACACATACACTCAAATGGCAATTTGAAGTACAAGCACCTTCTCTGTGAACACAAACACACTTGAGTGTGCTGAGTTCAACAGAAAGAAAAAGAGCAAAGTTACATCGTCCCTCTGGCTATGGCTCGATGTGAAACCCTAATGGGACAACCTCCAAAGCTAAAGAAGAGCCAAAAGGCATGCAACACAACTTTTTCATGTTTTACTTTCAAGATCTGCCACTCCAGTCCAGTCATGTTACAGAGCCGCGGGCAGTATGGGTAACTGACAGCTCTGGAGAGACGTCTCGCACAGCCGTTTGTGTAAATATACAGTGTTACTTGTGCACACATTTATTTATAATACTAAAACAATATTTTTTCATCTAACTTGTACAACCTATAAATTCATGTAGGCTATCATTTTAATCATTGTTAATACACTTTATGCTGCATTTGAGCATTTGTTTGGACAGCAGTTTGGGTAGTGAAAAATGAGTCATCCCAGAAGAGAAAATATGTAAGTTTTAAAGGTGCAGTATGTAATATTGACTAGTGGTTGAAATGGGTACTGCAGTCCAAATTCAAAATACTGGATAGAGTTGTTTGTTCCACCCCCTCCTCTTCAGACTCAATGCTTGCAAAAGTTGCTAGATTGAGGACACACAACAGGAACAAGCGTAATTTACAATGAAAGACAACAAGTCTTACACTGTAAGTTGATGTGTTGATGAATCCACGTTTTAATATACCTCTGGTCATTATAAAGCTTTTTAGATGGATGCCAAGGCTTTTTGGGTCGGGTAGAATCTGCGATCTCTGACCCAGTTTGTTTGCTGGCTTCCATTGCTGCAATACATGTTTTCCACATTCTGGCAACCCGGGGTGTCGAAATACTATTGGGTAAATTGGCAGTGGATGGAATCACACAGACCAAAACAAAAACAGACATTCCGACACAGAACGCAGTAGAATAACTGGCTGTAGCATTGTTTTTCGGAGAAACAATTCTGTGAATTTAGCACGTTTCTAAAATATCTGCAAAAATATAATATTTTTATGCTTTAGTACAGTCCAAAATTACATATAGCACATTCAAATGTGTATATCTGCTAAAAGTGAATTTTGTCAATCTTTATAACACAGTGCAATGTGGAAGCTATTTTCTTGTGAATGTGTGAGACTTCAGATTCATTAGTCACTTTAGGTGAATAAGGCTGGCCACACATGTAAACCTTAGACATGTTTGATATTTACAACTGAAAGATGTTGCATGCTTTCATAGCTTTCATGAAAAAAAAAGTTGCATGCTTTCATAACAGACGGCTTTTTGTACAGTTAAAATAACTGGAAGCGGCATTCAAGTTAAAAATGACCATGCCCACTCTTACGTTAAAAATAAGGTGGATAGATGGCTTGAAAGTAACACAGAAAAGTCAGAAAACATATTTTGATCTCATGGGATCGTTAAGACAGAGTCACTGTTCTTTATGTATTCTCAAAGGGCTTTTCAGCTCACATAAACAAAACTGAAAAAAGACCAACTGGTTGTGCAATGTGCATAGTGCTTGCAACTTCAAGGTCATGGGTTTGAGGCATTTGCCATGAAGTGTGCTTATTGCAGAAATGTAATGATGCATATTACATTTCCTTATCTTTTTATTGCATCAATAAAATTAAAAATTTCAAGTGTCTATACATTTCCAGTCTTTTCATAACAAAACACAACTTTCCATTGGAATCAGTGTCAGAGGTCAGGAAGTGGTTTGGTATTGAGTAAGACAGACAAAGTGTCAGCAGCTGTTCATGGCTGTATGTGACACACACTCACACAATTAAACTACATACTGCATCCTAAGGCAGACTAATATAAACCCACTGGATACTTGTCTGTGAAAACTATCTTAAGGCACAGACTGCTAGACTAGAACCACAAGAAAGGAAAAACAGCCTTGTAGAAGTCAGGCTACTATAAAAGAGAAAACTGTACATTATCTCGACATTTTCCCCATCATTCAAAGCAGTGATTAGAAGATAATAAACCTCCACACTAAATATCTGTATGACTGCTTTTTTTCTCCTGCAAATTAAGCAAGACCAGTCATCCATCCTCACCAGTGGCTTTTCTCTTTCTCACACAGATGCTGCAACAATGCTAGTAATGATGTCACTGCATCAGCAATCAGACTTTTGATCACATGTTCAGACCAGTCATCAAGCTATCAGGAAAAATATCAAACTCCCACCATGCAACACTCAGCTATACTGGCATTTAGCCCTTGGATGAACTCACTTTGAGCATCAGTTACAAATTTTTTTGAAATAAAGTGTAAATGAACAAGCTCATACATGCTATGCTGCTATAATAAGGGTGCAACTCACATGCTTTTTCACCTTAAATGGAATAAAATGAACCTACTTCTGAAAAAAAGGTGTTTAATGGTTCATGGTTTACAAAGGTGTTCATTCTCTGCCAGATCGATATGAAACTGCCAGAAAAATCAGCATTTACTTAAGAATCAAAGGAAATAATATTTTGAAAGGGTGGGACTCAATAAGGAAAAGGTATTTTGTTTCTACTCTGAATAGGAAGCAAAACATCCTGAATTGAACCTCCTGTTTGAATGATACAAATTGTGGTGAAAGTTCAGCCAAAAGCATAAGAACAGGTCAAGTTAGGCTCCATCGCCCATTTTACCAGATGGTCCTTGACTAACATCCCTCAAAGCGCTTGGTCACACCCATTTAAACTCTACACTGGCTATTGATCAAAGATGCCGAGCTTTGTCCACATGCCTATCTTTATTTTTCCAAATGATCGTATTTCTAGCCAAGGAGTCCAAGGACTGCGTTTGGCCAAACCCAACCTGTTCCACTCGATTCTTTCTTATTTTCTTTACCTGGTCTGATTGTTTTGAGACAGTCTGGACAATGAGATATGAGACACGACCACTTTGGTGGCTTTTTACTCTTTGTTCTGTTTTCTCTCATCTCAGAGCCAGAGTCAGTAAAGCAAACAATACCCAGGATGACGGTTCTCGTCCGCTCCATTGTCAGTTATTCCTGGAGGAAAACTAAACTGGAGATGGAAACACCTTCACATGGTCCCAAACTCTTTATATAAATAGCCTCTCTAAATAAACATCACCTGAACTTGCAAAACACCTGAGAACAACAGTAACAAATATGCAAAAAATAAAATAAAATTAGGGTCAGCTAGGGTAAACATAAAATCTTAGACATAGGGATGCAATTATGATGTTGTCAGTGACAACTATGCTTCATCCTTACATAAACTACAAAAACATAATCGAGCTTCCCTTTCCCAGTGGTTTAAGAGTCATCCCGCTGCATTGTATCAAATTAATTGGATTTGTTCTTCATAATTTAGCTTTTCACCTCTCTCAGCCCCTCCCCCCTCTGCATATATAGAGACTGGGGCTCGAGACGGCATCTGATCCCACCAGGCTCGTGCTATTCAACAAGAGCCCCCCACGGAGCGTTGCGCATTCATCAGGATGCCTCGTGCTTCTTTGTGCTCAGCCTCAGCTCCAAAACAAAAAAGGTTTGATGACAGCTCCAAAAGAATTACAAATATTAATGCAGCATGACAACTTCAGAGCCGTTTTATATTATATTATTAGCATTTGGAAAGAAATAAACATTGGAAAGCAAGCCCATCACACTCACATTTTCAAGGGAGAACTGAAATGTCCTCTTAAGAAACCTCAATAGTGTGTGTTGAAATCGACAAATTAGGAAACATTTCATGGATGGTCAAGACTTTCACTACGGATCAATAGAGACAACTGTCTAATAATTTTAACAGTGACATCTTACCTTCTCTGTTATTTTCCGTCATAACTTAATCGCAAGATAATGGACCTGCTCTGTATCCCGTGTGCTTGATAACGGCCACCTCTCCTGTTGTTCCTCTGGCTGGCCCGTGAGCTTCTTCAGATTCATATCTGCGCTCCTAGGACCGCTCGCGCTGTCAAATCAGCCCGAGATTGACAACCGTGTGAGCCAATCCGGCAGCGCGCTACTAAAAATCCACCCAATTAGCAGAACTGGGAGGCGGGCACATTTAGATCGAGGAGTGTTGCAACTTGGAAGACTTAGTTTCAACGTCTATTTCGTTTGTTTATATGATAGACCTAGGAGACTCTTTCAAAAAGCAAATAAAATGTAAAACATCTATCTATCTATCGGTCTGATTCAGAATCTTAAAAGAAGAAAAGCTGAACTGAAAAATGGAAGTAACTTTATTTAGATTGATATCCATCTATCTGTTTCAGCAACTTTCTTTACAGAAAAACACTCGAGCTGAAGTAGCTGTAGGCCTATTTATTGAGATGAATATCAATATTTCCTGCAAAGCAACTCAAAGACACAGTGAATGAAATGGGTGCATTTACATTTCCCAAACTCATTACTTTGCACAGTCAGAATAACATCACAATCACAGTTATTCACAATAGTTTGCATACTAGCACAAAACCACATGTACCCACCATGGAAACCCCAATATGTTTTGTTACCTCAGAGACAACTTCATAAGGTCTCTCAAACTTTCTAGGTATAAAATAAAACACTTGTGTGAATGCAGTCAGAACCAGGCACAAACTCTCCTCATATGTAATAGTAGCAAAAGTAGGAAAGCAGCTCTCAAAACTGTTGGGTCAGAGTTCTCTTGGGTCACAGTCCTACATCTGCTTTCATCCAGACAAAGAGACTTCACACACACACACACACACACACACACACACAAATGATAAGAATTACGACAAATGTAATTATTTGAATTTTAAAACTTTCACAGATTAATTTTGATAACTGGCAAATTTAGGAGATCGGTTCAGTTGAAAAATTACAGTTCTGTAGTACTGTGCAGTTCTGTACCTTCATGCTTCAGTGGAACACAAAGAAGATATTTTGAAGAGAATGTTCTTCACTTTACCACAATGAAAATTAATGGTGAACAGGCTGTCAAGGACAGCATAAAAAGAGCACAATTTTACAGTTGTACCGTAAAATAAAAAGCAATATTTGCTGATTTGTTTTATATTTTTATGTAGTAAAAAAATCATTTAGTATTATTATTATTCATAGATTTTTTAAATATTGATAATTACAACATTTATGACTAAATTGTGCAGCCCTACAAACAAGCACATGCAGCAAACCTGAAGCTTTTTATTTTATTATTAATCACATTTTAAACATCAATTGCATTTTTTTAATCAAACAAATTGCAATTCGATTTTTTCCCCAAATCGTACAGCCGAGGAACAGACCATAACTGAAATGGTTATTCATTAGAAAATCTTCAAAAGCTATTAAAATCCACTTTCTGTGTATGGAACAGAACAGCTTGGACATTCTGATAACTCCTTTCATGTTTCACAGAACAATGTTATATGGGCTTTAAAAGACATGAGGGAGAATAAATGATGACAGAATTTTCATTTTTGGGTGAACTATCACTTTAAAGCATGCAGAATAGCTCCATGATATAGTCATCCATCTATAAAGGCCCAAAATAACAACAACTAATCAAAGCTTAATCAGAACAAACTCAAAGGACCTCTGCCAGGAATCTATAAGCAATGTTTATTCTGCTAACGATATCTGCATGGCCCAAATGTCATTACAGCTTAAAGACAGAGCGAAAAAATAATACAATATTGACAATAATTACAGCCATCTATATGCATGTGTCACCTAAAGCTTTGCAATGGTTGAGGACATTCATTGCCTTTAGCATAATCAGGATTACGAGCACCAATGGGGTGCTGTAAAAGTTGCCAGGCTTTTAAGCCTATGACATCAATTTTGTTTTAAACCATTGCAGAATGGATTTGTGTAAATCTTTATTCTTTCAGGCTCTGTCGTATGTGGTACTGCAACACTTGCAGATGTGTGGGTATCTTGAACATCTCCAAATAGATGCTGAAATCACAGTCTTTGGAAAGTTTTGGGTGTTGCAACTGACTCAAATCATGCTCAATTCAAACAGATGTGACAAGGGCCTCTTATATCAGGACACCAGTCATATGATGACAAACACACTCACGCAAAACACACACACACACACACACACACACACACACATATTTTCAGATATTACAATTTTAACCACAGTGATTCCAAGCTAACAGTTAGGGAGTGGGATCTGTAAATCAACATCTCTCGTAACTCCAGACATTTCTCTTCCCTTTTCCACTTAAACCCACTAATAACACTGACACAATGTCCAGGAACACTGAGGATATATTACGTGTTGGCCGTGGGCAAGTGGACTGTGGCCCAACAAAGCCATAACCTCACAAACACTCACACTGGCAGATGTGCAGTCAGGCATACACACAAATATACACAACTCTTTGCCTGGCTGCCTTCTTGCATACTTTGATCCAGGCTGATACTGACAAAATAATAATTAAACAGCAATAAGTCAACCCATGCTCCATATTAAAAAGGATGACACCGCTGTATTTAAAAATCAATCATTATAAAAGTATTGCTCAATTATAACTTAGGATGCTCCAAAGTGCAATCAATTAAAAATGCACAGTAATCGCATTAAACAAAACCACTGAGTAAATGTCTAATAAAATATTACCTCCAGTCTGGTGCGGTCGACATCCCGTGGTAGTTTTACTCTGACTCTGTGGGTCACAGCAAGCATGTCATAGGGGTAGACCTGCAAAATACATGGATGTGAAAGACACACAATTACATAGATGCACACATACTGGAAGACATCATATAAAATTTCAAATTAATGCTGTTCTTTTGAACTCTTGAGCACCAAATCAGCATATTAGAAGATAACGATCAAGTGAAACAGTTGTTGCTGTTTTTACTGTATTTCAAAAACAATAAAAAATCTTTCTCACCCCAAAACATCTTGAATGGTAGTGTACTGTATATACATAAATCTCTGTACAGATCATGTATTTAGTTTTGTAGTATACAGTGGGTACGGAAAGTATTCAGACCCCCTTAGTTTTTCTGTCAATATGGGGTGCTGTGTGTACATTAATGAGGAAAAAAAATTAACTTAAATGATTTTAGCAAATGGCTGCAATATAACAAAGAGTGAAAAATTTAAGGGGGTCTGAATACTTTCCGTACCCACTGTATCTGTTCATGAAGCTATGATCAACTAGTGGTTCTCATACTGTTTTTTGTTTGAGGACCCGGTTTGTACACTACACAGGTGCCAACCCAGCATCAGAATTATTTATTGTAGAATAATGTTCCTGTGGATCAGTGGTAGAGCATTGCGTTAGCAGCGCAAAAGGTCGTGGGTTCGATTCCCAGGGAATACACATACTGGTAAAAAATGTATAGCCTGAATGCACTGTAAGTCGCTTTGGAAAAAAGCATCTACTAAATGCATAAATTAGAAATTAGAAAAATGCATTCAAGCATTCAAATTTGATATTAAACTATATGAACCCAACAATATTCAAAATTATTGAAATGACACATATACAGGATGAATGGAAAATGAACAATTTTGTATCTAAATGTCTATTGAAACCATCAAAAGCATCTCACAACCAATAATTTACCACACAGAATTCACCACTGCAAGTGAACCTGTATTTAATGCTGTATTTAGTTGCATTTTGTTATTTTCGTTTCCATTCTACAGCAATCTACTATACACACCAGAACTCACCTTGTACTCTGAGAAAACCGGAAAGATATTGAAAAAAGGAGAAAGAGAAAGTCAAATTACAACCATTAATTTTGTATGGTAAAACTCATCTGTTGTCTATGTAAGTTATAAACTACTCACTCACCTCTCATTCCACTCCAGGATGAGTCATGATCGCCCTCATCCTCGCCAAGATCAGCTGCCTAGTAAGAAGCAATGCATGACAAGATTTGGCATATTCACAATTATATATGGTGCATATTTATTCACATGCAGAATGCATGGCAATTTCAAAACAACAGATGGTTGTTTTTTCAACTACAGGCACATTTATGTCCCAAAGGAACTGATTTCAGTGTCTGGTTTTAAGGTTGTCACATTAAAAGCTTCTTGAAAAAGTTTCACCATGCCTTCATTATTTATTTTTGCTACGATCAAATGAGAGTAACAATATCATGTTTGAACAGAGAAGCTGCTGTAACTGTGAAAGTTTTTCTTTCATTTCCTGAGGTTAAAGGTTAAAGTCTAACGCAGACAGAGGCTTGAATCCTTAGGGCTGGAGCTTGCCGGTGGATTTTGCTATAAATATTGATCTATGACCAGCTCTGTGTTTCACATGCCTTTGTGAACGCTTGTGGAAAGTAAAGGGCGAAACATGACACTAAATCAGACCAGATTAGATATAAAGAATGGGTAATATTTCTGTTTTTTGTCCTGGGATACAAAGAACCGTTGCAAAATACTGCCACCTAGTGTACAGGAGAAGGTTTCATACCATTCTCAAACAAAGAAGACACTGGCAACACTGTATGTGAGATAAAAGATCTAAATCAGATTTTTAATGAAGAGTGTGCTTGGGTTTTCCGCTGTGGAAGCACTTGCTCTTCATCTTGCTCTTCATTACAGAGGATAGTCAATTAAGGGAGCCAGATTTCAAGATCAAAACAGAACATGGAAAACAGCCAGAACAAGACACACTTCTAACTGCACGCAAACACAGACACACCCTCTGAGCATTATGGCTTCCTCGGCTAAATGTCTACATTAACTGATCTGTGACTGTGTGTCGTGATGTGTGCGATTACAACAGCCCTCTGTGTCCCAGCAGCTGGGTTTGACAAATACAACTCGGATCAAACAACATTCTTCACTGCTGAGAGAGTGAATGACAGCACTTGTGACCACAGCTCACATATATTCTCAAAAATCACACACAGATGGCATGTCAAAAGGTTGTGGGGTGCTGTGTTTGTGCACAGATATCAGGTCTCACAAAGTTTACCTTGTATATGCCATTCCGCCCATATCCTGGCAGCGAAGCAGACTTATTGTATGGAAAGTCTGTAAAACAGAGAATTTAAAAAGATTTATGGCACTTTACTCTAGTGTCATGTTCAAGGGGAAAAGAGGCAGAGACAGTTTAAGGTGGAGGATATGAAACATTCATAGAAAAATTAACAGAAGAAATTGTACTACTCAATATGGCAGCTGTAAGAAAAGAAAGCCCTGCCCTTTATTTGTCTTAGCAGTGTGTGGACACAACCACCCTACAATGATAAATACCCATTCACTCCTTTTTTTAAAAACCCCCAAAAACCTAAACAGTGTCAATTATCAAGCCATTTTTTATTTTTTTTAAGCAGTATGACATCATATTGCTCAGGCCCCGCCCACGACCACTGACAGACTGTCCTGTATTAGCATATCTCCGCCCTCGACTACTGAGGAATTTTAACCAAAGTATGTTGCAGGCATATCATAAAGACCCTAAAGAATCATACCAACTTCTGGAAAATGGGCATACGATGTCCCCTTTAAGGAAGTTTGGATTCTACAAAATCATTGATTGGCTACTCACTGGGTTGAGAAATATCGGTGGGTAAGCTGTGGGTGGAGGTCCTGGGGTCCAGATCTGGAGACTGTCTATCCATCTCACTCTTCAGGTTCATCCAACTTGTTCTGGTCTATTGACAAACAAAAACAGAAACACATGTTATACAACCGAATAAAGAATTCAATGGAAAGATAGGATGGAAAACATACATAGGTTTGATTACATTATTAAAACAACCCCAAAATAACAAAAAGAAGTGTGCGTAAATGTATTGAATGTGCACTTGCAGTATGTATTTTTAAATATAAAAAAAACTGTATTTGCAGATCATTTATTAATGAAATAAAAGGCCACTTAGTGTACTTCCAGAGTACACTTTCATGACTATGGTTCTTAACGCACTTTTAAAAAGTGTATTTTGTAATAATGTCAAACTACAAATGAAAGTACATTTTACATCATGCTGTAATAATCTTTTTATCATGCTTTAAAGAAGTACACTTATTTTTATGCTGACTAACATACTAAAGCACATGTAAAGTATTTGATTATAATTTTTACTGTAGTGTGTTATTTGATATTACATTTAAAGTTGATATATTTTAAATGTACTCAATTGCAACCATCATGGCAAATGTGTAATTACAAATATATTTAAATACATGACATACAAAATTTTACAGAAATTACTTTAAGAATATTTTAGTCTACTATAAAAGGTTGTCAGTACATTTGGTGGTACACTTTAACCACATTTCAACCAAAACAGAATTACGGAATTATATATAAAGATGTCCTTAAGTGTCCTACTTAAGTGGTCAAAAAGCACTAAGCTCAGCTAATTGGAATTAACACGAAATATTGGAATTAATAAAAACTAATCCATTTTCATTTAATTGCAATTAACATGCAGTTAGGTGTTCAAAAACATTACATTCAGTTTGCACTCAAGTAAAGTATATTATTTCCATAATAAATAAAAAAATGTACTTCTTTTTCACAAGGGTAGGTTGGATTAAATTACAAAAAACGATCTGATACTGTATACCAGAATAAACAAATATACACAGAGATGTTTATATAAATATATAAATCACCTTTCTGTCCACGTCATCACCATCTTGCCAGGAGGTTCTGGAAGCTGCAGAGCACAGTAAGATAGTTTAAATATATCCTAAAGGACCGTTTTCACTGTTTGAGAGAGTGACTGGCACAAGTTACATCATGCAAAGTACCACACACACACACAATAAAAATTAGAATGAAAATACTGTTATATACTCATAAATCATGTCATCTATTTTTTTCGGTGTAGCTTGATTTTAGACAGTGTTCAAACTAAATGCAGTATTCACTATGAGAGAAAAAACTAATTTACGGACAGAATCAACAAGCAAGTGAAAAGTGACACAACCAAACACAACGTCATGGGACAAGTTCTGGAAAAAAAAAAGGCCAAAAGAAACCAGTCAGGTGATTGATACCTCTACCACCCAATCACTATGAGCTTTATAGATGTCTTTAAGCCAATCACAATGGATAACACAAATGCCTTTGACATTTCACCAAACCAATGAGTTTCACAGACACCATGTTCATTTAACATCTAAGTTACAAGACCACAGACAGATGAGGAACTACGAATACTGCAAATGACAAGCGAGTACGTATGGATGGACAGAGGCACAAAAATAAAATAAAGAATATATCTGACTGCTGTTTCCATGTCAGGATGCATTTAAAAAGACATGTAGGATCTTGTTGATTAAGACATCATATCAAAGGCATTACTTACATTAAATGTACACAACCCTTCAAAAATATGGGGACAGTAAGATTTTTTTTTAATAAATTAATATTTTCATTTAGCAAGGATGCATTACATTGATCAAAAGTGACATGAAGATATTTATAATGTTACAAAAATGTATTAAACTGTACTATATTTCATAGTATTGCTGCTTTCATTGTATTTTTGATCAAATAAATGCAGCTTTGATTAGCATAAGATACTTCTTTCAAATTTTTTTTTAATCTTACTGACCCCAAACTTTTGGTGTATGTGTAACATCATATAACAAACATCAAAACAATTATTATCTCTAAGTTAACAGGCATTGAGCAGCACTAATAATTCAGGGCTAACTGCTATTCAAAATAAACCCAATAAATATGTATGAAATATGACATATGACCCTTGGCATGTGGTCAAGAAACAACAATTAGGTACTGATTGCCTGATAACAAGTACCTTGTCAAATCCAAACCTTTTTCTAGGATTTGTAAAACCTACAAGGAGCTGAAAATGGAAACCAGCAGACAGAAAGAGGGTCAAAGGTTACAGTTCCATGGCAACAGGTACCATGGTGACATGCGTAACAGCATGCAAAGAAACATGGTTGTACGGAAACTGGACTGTACCATGCTGTTGGTAGATAGGGGGCTTTCTATAGATATTATCTTTGACTTTAGTCTCTGAGAATGGAAGACAAAGAGAGGAAGAAAGAAGATGAATAAAGAAGCATGTGTTATTAGAGGATGGTCTTGGGGTAAAAGAAAGGGGAGAAAATACAGTATATGTTGCTATAAAGGATTGCAGGTATTGTAGTTCATCTCCTTATAATGTTCATGATCAGCATGCATGATCAAGCATTTTGCCTTTGCCAAAATCTTCGGCTTTGAAATATGGATTTTCTGCAGTCAGAATTATGTATAAATAATAACATTATAAATAATGAAAGCTTCATCACATTTTCAATTTAGAAGATAGAAATGTCACCTAAAATGAACTAAGCCAAGAGGAAAACAGGGAGATAAATGGTGTAATTGCAATGACATAATGTCTTAATAATTGACACAGCATGTGTCTCTCTGTAGCTTGTTTAGGTCATCCCAACCTCACTTCTGCCTCACCATTACTTCTAGAAAAAATCAGTCATTTAATGTACCACATGTGATACATTTTAAGAGCTGTTTCTGCCAGCATTGGAAACAAGACGTCATTACAATAACGGGCTGAAAACACATGAAACTGATCATTACATTTATTTTAAAGGGGTCATATGATGCTATTTTAAAGATCATTGTTTTGTGTATTTGGTGTAACAGAATGTGTACATGCTTTAATGTTAAAAAAACTCAAATACTGTACATTATTGTAGTTCCTCTATGACCCGCCTCTGTTGTTTTCTACAAAGCCCCTCCTTCCGACAAGCACAGTCTGCTCTGATTGGCCAGCTGACCCAGTGCATTGTGATTGGCTGAACACCACAAGCACGCATCGGAAATGTAATGCCCCTTTCCATAATCGCGAGCTTTAGCTTTCAACATAAATGTAAAGACAGTACATAAGTAGTTTTACCATCAGTTCAAGCCTGAAAGGGGAACAGTCACGTGACAGACACAGTGATGATGGTCGTATGTATTTGCAGTACACAAGCCGCGATTAAGAAAGCTGACTCCACTGTGATGTGACCCTGTCTCTCTCTCACGTGCACACACACACACACACGACGCGATACTCTACACGGCGCAAAACTCTGCATTTGAACAGTCAATAGCAAATACTTAAGCTATTAAGAAAACATACTTACAGTAGCTGATTCAGAATAAGCGCCAGATTGTCATAGCAAAGTCGGAATTGACCCATTTTTTTTGGAAATAGCCTTTGCACAGCCAGCCTTGTAGGCTACTCTCCTAGGTCCACAAAACTGTAGTCCATAAAATGCGTTGCACAAATTCACACATCTGGGTTGTGCTGTTCTGTTATAAATAAATCTTTACCAATGATTCCTCATTGCATCTACTTCCGGAAGGCCAAATAAAGTGCTCTTGCTTTTGCACAGAGACACACAGCGTCTCCCTGACATGGCTGCATCAACACTACTGCGGTTCCTGAAACCACGCCTTCTACATTTGGGCGGCATTTCGCAAATATTTCCACATCGTGACGTAGAGATGTGGGGGCGTGTTTGAATGAGGCATTTTAGCCGGTCTGGATCAGCCTTCTCTTTTAGATAGAATAAATCCTTTTGTGGGGGACTTTGAGCTTTGTAACTCTGCAGATCTTATACATGCACAAATAGCTACATAACACACTAAAGAAAAGGAAAAATAGAAATCGCATCATATGACCCCTTTAAACATGGGATGAGCAATGACAGTAAAAAACGTATTTTACGTACTAAAAATAGGGCTTTGCTTACAATAACAACTTATAAATGTACTAAAATAATGCAAATCATGCAAAGATGCACAACAATGGTAGTGATCTTAAGCGAAAGACCACAGAACAATATGAAGGCAGAATACGAATATGAATTATTCAGTATGCCGGATTTTTTTCATAAAATAGAGAGAGTATTTGACATTGTACAGAAGTGAGGATAGAAGGGAAGAAGAGATGTGAGAATTTTTTTTACCATGGGTAGTTTAAGTACAAGAGTTTTTAACACCTACCTGGGATATGGAAATGTCGTGGGGCTGCCACGTATGTTGAGGAAGGAGATTTGCCATCAGAGTAGGTGGAGAGACTGGGGGTACTCCGACCACTTTCACTACCTCGGGGGGTGAAGGTCATGGCAGACACAAAATGAAAAGGAAAGAGAGGAAAAGTTGACAGGGTTGCCAGAAATATGCTACACTGAGTCTTCATTGAGTCTGAAACATCACAATACAGCCAGCTTTAAAAAGTACAAATTTGTCTTTGCATTGGAGTTTGTGAAAGTATGTTGTGTTTATACTGATGGCATCTGATCAGTAGACACTCAAATTTCATTGCACTGCTTGAACTGAGCAGACAAGTCAATACAAATTGGACATAGACAGAAATGACTGTCATTGGCAGGCTGAATTGTGATGTTATAATAACATTTGGGAAGAATATTAAGTATTTATAATCACAGTCTTTTATCAAACTGAGGGTAAAAGAGAGAGAGAATATCTTATTCAACTACACACTAAAATGATTTATTTTTTAAAAAAAAGTTATTTGCATATGCTGAAAGCAAAAAATGTATACACATAAATGAACTCTTTCTCTGTCTCCTTTGTCTTTTCTTTCTCTCTTTCACATACACTTGCAACTGTTCTTCAGAAACATGCACACACCATTTAACACACAAAGTGCTGTTAGTAAAAATTCACCCTTTATCAGGGGAAAATCTTCCACACATCTGGAGCTGGGGGAGCAGGAAATTGTCATAAAATACACCAAACATACACAAATCACAACACTGGAGCACACTGTGGAGTATGAAGGTCTCAATGCTCTCATTACTCATTAAAATATGATTTTATGGATTGCAACGCCCTTCTCATATCCGCTGGGTGTAATACAGCATTTCATCACTAACACATATTCTGTGAATGATTTCCATCTTCATTTTATATATCTTAAGTAGAAACCTTTGTAAGGAAGAGGCGATTTTCCTCCTGTGTGGCTACTTTACCAATAAGAAGTCAATTAGACAGCTAAGTGCATCATGAACGGCGCACTCCAAACACAACCTCAGTGTACTTTCATGCAACATTAAAGGGCTGGCCTGGAAATGCACAAGGCCTAAGTTTATGCCACTGCGTCTGGCAAACTGACCCAAAATTACAGTTCATCAATTTACCCCTTTAATCTTCTCCTGCGAACTTTATTCTCGCTCTCTCTACTTCTCGCAGAGAAACCACAAAACCCAAATCTGTTTCATCATACTTTCCTCCTCTTCACAGACATGTTATCTTTATGAATAAATACTTTCCAATATATTCTAGATATACATAGAATGTACATATGCACAGCAGGGTTCAAAAGCCTGAGATCAAAAATCTGGGATTTTTTTATATTATTTAAACAGGAAATGTACAAAAAAGTTGTAGGAACTAGGTACAAAAAATGTTGAAAACTTTTCAAACAAAGTTATAATGTAAAATGAAGAAATACTTCAGATTCTGCATTATTTCTAATTCACTAATCAAACTGTAACACCAATGAAAATTAAATGAAAAACTACTAGGACTAATGTGACAGTAAAACTTACAAAATCACGAATCAACAGCAAGTTTGTGGTATTGGTCTGTGTTCTGAAACTTCTACATATTTTACATTTCTATTCATAGTCTCAGACGTTTGGACTCCACTGTAACTCCACCTGCAAATTATTGCCTGTCTGAGTATGCATGTTCTGTGAAATAAAACACTTGAAAATGCTAAAAAGATAGAAATGACAGCCACCAAGTAAATGGCAACATTAACACAAACATACAGACAATCACTTTGAATATCAGATGCATGGCGGAAAATTTCACCTTAACAGATGAAACACAACATCAACTACAGTACAACAAATAAATGCATACTGATGCTCGCCACCAATGTTTGCATTTGTCTTTGTGCATTAGGTTACTGTTTCAGGTCAAATATAATGAATATCCACGTTTACCATGCAAAACGATTGGACATACAAACTCTATTTAAACACAATACCAGCAAGCATAAAAGACAGATTGGTCCAAGGACTGAACCTTGCGGTACACCTACAATCTCACATCACTGTAATAGACTGGTGATACACAGTGAAAGAGAGACTGGATTTTAGGGTTTACCGTGAGAAGGCAAATTGAGGTGCAGGGCTGTCCTAGGCCTACTTTCAGACTTTGCTTCCTGTTTGAATCCTGTCTCAATTCCTGTTTAAGAAAGGTGGATGAAGGATAGGGTAGTAATTTCATGTCTGCAATTCACTAGTCCTTTATTTTGAATGTAAACCCTTATGAAGCACTAAGAGTTTTGGAGCTTGATCCACGGTTCATGTGTGTTGAAATCCAATTCCAACAGCAGGAACATCATGCACTTTATGACATTAGTCTTGTTTAAAATCTTAGAACAGTATTTTTAGTAGTGAACTCATTCACTCATATTGTCAAGGGAAAGTGAATCTTGTATCCAAGACCATAAGTTCACACACATGCAGCATGTGGTGATTTGTACTGGGCAAAAGCCTGCAGGCAGAACTGTGGTACCTCTGAAGTAAGGGATGTAGTTGTGCTGTTGGAGCAAAGCCAGAGTAGTGGGGTTGAGGGGCAGGGCCACGCCACCGCTCCCTGCCTGTGGTGTGTTTCTACCACTGCCGCTGTACAAAGGTAGTGGGGAGGAGCCTCTGGCACTACCATGGACACTACTCCTCCCCGAAGTTGGAACAGCCAACAAGTTGGCATTTTCTGGATGAGTGGTGTATTTGACACTCAGATATTGCTCTGAGCAGGAGACCCAGCCGATCAGGGAAGAATGGCAGTAATATGAGATCAGCAACTACACTTAACAACTAAACCAAATGATTCTTGAAATACTTTCTTCATTAAATTCTGCATCAAATCAGTTTATTGTGGTTTAAAATGTCATTTTAGAATGGAATGCTGTTCCACATTTTGAATCGTCTCACTGCCTACTGTCACTGTAATGCCTACAACCTGCATTGAACTTCTTAAAGGGGCCATGAACTGAGAAATAAAAATATATAATATATAAGAGGTCATTGTACTATAAAAACATCCTGTAAATTTCAGAACCCAAAACTTTCTCGTTAATCTAAAAACAGCTTAAGGCCCTTTCACACCACTTTAGTTCCAGAACTAAATGTACGGTACTAAAGTACTGGGACGATTTTGCGCGAACTATTTCCCAGTACTATTTAAAGGGTTGCATTCGCACCGACAGTGTGTACTAGGAAGTGACGTAAGCCGGTCGACAGCGTTGTCATTTGTGCACGGCGTTCAACAGAAACAAAGAAGAACAACATTAACAACAGGAGGATGGAGGACGTTGCGATTGAAGCTGTGTTTTTGTTGTGTCTCGCGGGTTTCACAATAATGGACATGGAAAGTCGACATATACGTAAAGCGATTGAAAGAACGGAAAGGAGGACTAAAAATCTCCAACGACAACTGGCATTGCTACATTTGCTACAAGTGCCTGCACTTCAGCGTC
>NW_015505550.1:922654-935132 GCF_001515645.1 Sinocyclocheilus grahami
GAAAAGTGGGTAGTACCACAATTAGTTCTGGTACTATGAAAAGGTTCCTGCGGTGCGAAAGGCCCTTTATATTGAAAAACGACAGGTTGTGGAATGTGTCACTTTATGACATAATAGTGTGGCTAAGCACCGCCTCCACAGAAGATCAACGCCTGCTTCTACAGCACTGCTTATTTAGCGCCACCCACCGATTCGCACATGTAGTGTAAATAACGAGAGAGGCAAAAGCAGGTCTACACAGAAATCAAACGATAAAGATGGCTCCAAAGACAACAAGACAATGTACATTGCCAAGTTGAGGAAAACCACAGTCTTTGCATTGCCTTCCTTCTGATCCCAACATTAGGAAAGAGTAATTGAACTTTATTTTTAATGAAGTTACAGACCACGTCAGTAAGAAGTTGGTCCTTTGTTCCTTTCATTTCAGCATGGGTTCGTTTACAAACAAGGCACAATTCAACACAGAAAGACTAAAACTAAAGGATGCTTTGCCGAAAATATTGGATCCAACAGTAATGTCGCACCACACAAGCGGGAGTAACTGTTTTTATAACGTGATCACTATTGCTTTGTCTGTTATTACAGATCGTTTGATATGTACCGAGTATTTATGCATTTTTAATCTAAATCACAGCAGTGTTTATCTATGAAGGATGTAGGCTGTCAAACATACACAACTGTTAGCCAATCATAGCAGTGGGTGTTACTTCCGAGTCTACAATACGCCACGCCTATTCAAACAGAGCGTTCCGATGAGGGGGGTCAAAACAGGACAGAAAATAGCCTATTACTTCTAAATTATGTTTTCTGATGTAAATTTTTTTATAACATTATAAGTGGACCTCAGAGAACAGTACAACATAAAATAAAAAGGCTGTTCAAGACCCCTTTAAGTGGGTGATTTGAAATGCTGTACAAAAGCTGATTTTAATACAACAATGTTGAAAACAGTTGTGACGCTTAATGCTTGTTAATACTTTTTTTCCCTGCTTCATTCAGTAATGGTGGTGCTCCTTAATATTTTTGATGATAAATTCTTTGATGAACAGAAAGCTCAAAAGAACAGCATTTCTTTGAAACGGAAATCTTACGTTTTTTTATTGTTTACTTTTGATAAATTTTCAATTGTGTTAACTTTTAATAAATGTATTATCCTTGATGAATAAAAGTACGAAAAAAAAACTTTCTGACCCCAAACCTTTCAATGGTAGTGTATAAATATACATAGTATATAATAGATAAATATACATTGTGCACAAATTTGGGCTGAAACCGCTTTTAATTAACTAATTTACCTTTTTATGTTGATTCTTTCTAGCAATAATTAAATTAGTGAAATAATATATCAAATAACAATATATAATATATATAATTTAATTAATATAAATAATAAACATTATAATATAATATTATATATAAAAATCTAAAATCTAACCTAAAATGAGGAACATAAGCAATTTATCATAAACTGGCCAACAATACTTGCATTACCGCACTGCAGAGTGTAAAGAGCTTGTGTAGTACAGAAGCTAGAGAAAAAAAAAGTACAAATGCCAAAAAAGTGACAGGAAAGAAGAAAAATTGTTTTAACCATAAGTTGCTTATAGGAAGTGCTTTGTGTCCATGTAAGTGTCATGATGTATGTGGAGGGATACCTGGTCTGCTGTAGGTCTGAGGTGAGCGGGAAGGCGTATAGCGGCCATAACCCCCTACAGAGCTGTTGGAGCTGGGGCTGGAGGGCCTCCTCTGCCGGGGAGACTTTTCCCCATCTCCCTACAAACAAACAGACAGTATTTCAGTATATAATTAACAATGTTAAGCGGTAATCACTATGGCACTGGGACACACAGCAGGAGACTATAAAGCTGGAAAAGAAACACAGATGTGACCAGTTTACAATAATCAGTCCTAACTAGTAATAGGCTGATCATTGAGTGATTACACCGCAGAGTTTTCAAATGGTGAAAAACACACAATAACTGTTCTACTTCACAAACAACTGTTCACAAAATATGAGGAAACACAGGGTCTCGTTCACTAATCATGCACATATTTGTGTGTAATCACTTCAGAATTGTGATTCATCAAGTTCAGTAAATGTATTCTAATGTTTATTAATGGCAAATTATTTATTAATACTCCCTATGTATTTCAGAGCAACACATTATTAATCTGGCACAGATTCTGCATAAAAATCAGAAATTAAAATAAGAACCTTGTATAAATAGAAGAACACAATTTATATGCCATAATTAGTGAACGAGACCCACTGAAACAATAACAAGTCCTGTTTCTTCATGTCAACTCTACTATACCTCAGTTGGAGTAGGGGTGAGTTGCTGCGGTGACTGTAAACAAAGAAAGCTAATGAGTAAGATGGACTTGAATGCAATGATAGATATGTTCATGAAAAAATTAGATTTCCTCCTAACTAAGTTATATGACTGAAACTACTGTAATACATCAATTAATTAGTGAAATGATGAGCCAAAAGCCATGTTGCAATGATGTTGGATGATGAGTAAAGATGAGTACATTTAAAAATGGCATTATTGTAACAAATGTTGTAGCTGTCATACGAGTAATTATGCTATCCTTTTGCTTTTAAGTCACCTATAAAAGACAAAAAACTGTCAAAAATGAGAAACCGCAAATAGAGGACATGTATTTGTTATTCCCTCATGTAAGTCTGTATGAGCGTGTGTGTGTATGTACCTCTCCAAAAGTCCTATCCTCCACAGGGTAGCTAACATAGGGCGAGTATGAGAGCATGTCAGGTCTGTCAATGTTGTAGATCGCTTTGATTTTAGGAAGAGCAGCCAGGTCCTTGTAGTCCAGAAGTTCATCACCCAGCTTTGCCTTAAGAAAGAGCAACATTATGGCTTTATATATAACTCTCTCTACACATGCAGTTATTCTTAGCGTTGTGTGTTGCTGCCCACTGGTGGTGATCTTGAAGAAATGAAAAGTAATAAAGCAAGGAATCATTTTCAAATGCACTTACATAGATAACTCTGCTAGGGGAGCCCGATGCACTGGAGGCAGGAGCAGAGGTGATGCTCTCAGAGGAGGTTCTCCTCACCTGGAAACAAAAACAATAATGGTCTGCCATTTTTAAAATCAACAAACAACAGGCAACCACTGAGAATCTTATTACATATGCACTGACAATGTCTTCTCTATAGCAACACTTATTTTAGAGTACCTGCCCAGATTATGTTAAAACCTGTTCTTTGGTTCCTGATTTCTACTGTGTGGGAGTGACGGTAGCCTACGGTGGCCTGACAGGCCCATTTTGGACTTTAGTGAGTATTCTATTAAAACTAAAAGCTGGTTGGGAGGTAAGCTCATGCAGAAGGAGAGGGCCGCATGTCACAAACCTGCTCAGGTACATTGGAATGGAGATCACTGAGCTGAATCCGCACCTGTTTCTGCACGGAAAGGGTTGTTACAGTGAAGCGCTTCCACATACTGCATCTCACCTTTGTTTAACTAGCTGAATTTACTGTTGATGATGATTTTGCATAATATATTTCAGAGCATATCAGCTACCTAAACTATAGAGCATTTTGTAACATCTTAAACAAGCATCAATTTTTAGGGGCTGTCACTCATTCTCGCTGCTAGGAAAAAAATACCATAGACTTCAGTCTTTAATGACATTCAAGTCAATAAAAATTACATGGATCTGCTGTGTTTATTTGCACACGCTGTCTGCATTGTTTTAGTGCCCGATTCACTTAAGAAATTTTGTAAATCCGTTAACAACAATATATTACTGGGACCGTACAGCATCACTCCACTGCCATGATCCAGGCACCATAATTAGCGCTTTAAAAGCCAAAAGTGCACTCGACAACAACATGCATCTGAACATTTGCCCAATTACAACCCTTTTCTCCATTACTTATTGAATAACAGCTGCCATGACCAACTATTCAATCATTTTTCTTAATTAAAATGTATTTAAAATTCAGTCAACCCATTTTCTGTGGGAAAAAGTAGTGCGCTTTTTTTGGTGCAATATATAATTAGCCTTATTTACAAAAAGAAAATGACTGTTTCAGAGCATTTAGTTCCTGGTCATGTTGGATTGCAGGTGTCTTCATTTACAGTTTTACAGTTTGCTTAGTTTTACCTTACTCTTCTCCTCCATACGTGCTGCCTGTCTGCAAGGAGGATGCCAAATGGAAGAACCTGTGAAAGAAAAAGACACAAATAACTCGCAAGTCCTTGTTAAAAAATACGGTGGCCCTAAGAAGTATTTGACACTTCAGTCACTCAAAATGGCTAGAATTTCATTTTTCTTAACCATTTTTGCAATTACTTTCGACTAACTGGTGTCATTATTAGTGGATTTATGAGGTCAGCTGCCTTCAAGTTCAACTTCACACAGCATGATATTCACAGGTATAGTGCATCTCATTAATTATAAATACTGTATGTCACATTTGACAAACTTTTGTTCAAAAAGTATGTTTTTGATATTGTCTTTAAAATCAGGTAAATTTATATTTTATAGTCAGTATGATTCATTTTTAAAAGAATGAAATACTTTTATTTTGTAAGGATACTTTATAATAAGTCTTTTTTATATATATTAACTATTTCAGATGCTGTTATTCTGAACTTTCTATTCATCAAAAAATCCAGAAATCACAAAAATATTAAGCAGCACAACTGTTTTCAACATTAATAATTACAAGAAATGTTACCTGAGCACCAAATCAGCATATTAGAATGATTTCTGAAAGATTATCTGACACTGCAGACTGCTGAAAATTCAGCTTTGCCATCACAGGAATAATTTTATCTATTATAAAATAAAATAGAATAATAGAAAACAGTTATTTAAAATTTTAATATTTTTCACAATATTTCTGTTTTTGCTGTATTTTTATCAAATAAATGCAACCTTGTTGACACTTCTTTCAAAAAAAAATTTTCCCCAAAAAAATGAACAATAGTGTAGATTTTTAAAGGGGTCATATAATGCGATTTCAATTTTTTCCTTTCTCTTTGGAGTGTTACAAGCTCTTGGTGCATAAAGAAGATCTGTAAAGTTGCAAACACTAAAGTCTCAAAACCAAAGAGATATTCTTTATAAAAGTTAAGAGTTAATCACGCCTACCTAAAACGTACCTACGTCACGATCGGGTAAGATTTGCATTACGCCGCCCAAATGTTCACGCAAAGAAAGAATGCGTAACTTTTATTCTCACTGTAGTATTGTTGACGCTGCAGCCATGTCCTGAAGACATTGTGTGCTTCGTTGTGAAAGCGAAACTACTTTGTTTGGTCTTCCAAAAGAGGACGATATCCGCTTCGTCATGCCTAGAGCTGATCTGTGCTGGTCGCTGAGGAAATACATCAACTTTCACCGTGGACTAAGCGGAGTCCAGCCCGCCTCAGCTCACTCTATCCCGGCCTCAGCGCACACTAGAGATATTCTTTATAAAAGTTAAGAGTCAGTCACACCTACCTAAAACGTACCTACGTCACGATCGGGTAAGATTTGCATTACGCTGCCCAAATGTTCACGCAAAGAAAGAATGCGTAACTTTTATTCTCACTGTAGTATTGTTGACGCTGCAGCCATGTCCTGAAGACATTGTGTGCTTCGTTGTGAAAGCGAAACTACTTTGTTTGGTCTTCCAAAAGAGGACTAGAGTAGCACTTGTTGTTTGTCATTTCTCCGATCACAAATGCAGACTGAGTTTTATGTTTACGTGGCGAGATGCAATGCAACGAAACGCAACGCGTAAAAAGACAGTATAAGTCATTATAATCAGTAATTATGTCCCCACTGGATGCAACAAATGCCTTGTTTGTAATGGATTTTAATGTTTATGTCTCGTCGCTCCGGCCGGACACGGCATCACAGTATGGTGAGGGGCGTAACATTTCCGTCACACGCTTGAGGTATTCGGCCAAACACAATGCATTGGATAGCTGGCCAATCACAGCACACCTCGCTTTTTCAGACCGATGAGCTTTGTAAAAATCGATGCGTTTCAAAAAGGCGGGGCATAGAGGAGAAACAATAATGTACTGTATGTAATGTGGGAAATAATGTGTTTTTTTAACTTTAAACCGCATAAACACATTTCATTACACCAAATACACAAAAAAAAATTATTTTTAGCCGCATCATATGACCCCTTTAAGTGAGGCTTAAATTTTTTTGGGCCCACTGTATCTTTAAACTACTTCAGTTCTTAATTCAATAAAGATATTTTGCATAACTTATCTCCTGAGGAGTTGGACTATATCAACTGGCATTCATAAACTAAGTAACACAATCATTCACCCTTTGAATGAGTCAGCAGTCTTTCATTTTATTTTAGCCAGATTGAAAAAAGGCTTCTAACTTATTCTGCTTTCTGAAAGAACATCTGACTATAAATCTCCTTTGACAAACTGCAGTGCAGTGAGTTTCTGTGGTAAATCACTGTGCAGAGTTAAATGAGATACTGAAGCATTGCAAAGTTTGAGGTGGGACAAATAAAACCACATTTATCTTAGGATGTCAAATACAGTGGGGAAAAAAAGTATTTAGTCAGCCACCAATTGTGCAAGTTCTCCCACTTAAAAAGATGAGAGAGGCCTGTAATTTTCATCATAGGTATACCTCAACTATGAGAGACAAAATGAGAAAAAAAATCCAGAAAATCACATTGTAGGATTTTTAAAGAATTTATTTGCAAATTATGGTCGAAAATAAGTATTTGGTCAATGTTCTTTAGAATTTAAGACATCAACTATGGAATGTATTCTGGTTTTAGTGACTGGTCTGCACTTTTAGCTCCATATAACTGTCTATTGCTGTTTAAAATACAAAACAATCTATCCATTCTTGGTTTTGTGAGTACAGATGTGTTTTCTTAAGCATAAAACTCCACGTACACTAATACATATACAAATGATGCAAACATCCTTGTCAGTAGCCCTCAGCTTTGTCTGTTCCTGTCTGTCTGGTTTCACGGTCTAAATTTTGAGAACTTTGAAGAGGAAAATGTTTCCTTCAGCGCTCTGACACAAATCATCAAATTAAATTCATCTCTTTAACCTTAAAGGTGCAGTAGGAGATCTTGGAAAATGCTAACTTTAGCCTGATAGCACTGAAAGCGAACGTCCCACCCTCCCTGCAATCGCCGTCCAAAGCCACGCTCCTGAACGCATATACGCTCACAGACCAGAATACAAGAGACAACATTACTACAATAGGCTACATCAGCGGTTCCCAATTCTAGTCCTCGGGCCCCCCGCTCTGCACATTTCATGTATATCTCTTATCAAGTGCGACGTTTGTTCTATTCACCCGTAAGTGCCCTGTGAAGTGGACATCACCAGATATTCCGCCATGATTCCAGTTCGAAGCGAGCGTATATGTTCCATACAAAGGGCATTAAAGTGTGCGAGACGTAAATTTTAATAATTTTTATTTACAGAGGTATATTATGTCACACTTCACATCGATCGGAACACAGTTCATGCACGTAGTTCAATTCTAACGAGTTGGTTATCTGAATTAGGTGTGTTAACTAAGCGAGACATGCGAAATATGCAGAGCAGGGGGCGCGAGGACTGGAATTGGGAACCGCTGGGCTGCATCATGTGTCATTCACCGGTGAGAAAACTTTAAACATACTACAATACCAGGAAGGAAGACCAGGTTGTTAATGTTTGTCTGCCATTCTCGCTCTGTCTGCATGAACCGGGTGAGCAGAGGTATGCAAATACCTATGTTGACAGGCAGGTAGGAAATCCAATTAAAATGCTCGGACCGAGCGTTTTGATTAGACGAACATTTCTTGGTCCTACGCCTTCCACAGAATATATAAATACAGATAAATACATTTAGACCACTTAACTTAATGATTGCTATCAGGATGTGAAGAGACTTTCAACCAGCATAACAAAAAATGTATCTGAAGACAATCACCTATTACACCTTTAACTGTTGCTTATCATAGCCAACAATTCTTTTTTTTCTCTGATTGGATATTGTTATTCTTTTTTATTAATATAATCCACAAAACTGTCACATTAAAATAATTTACAAATGAAGAAACAATAGAAACAATCTTCATTGTATTGAAAGATTTGTTTTAATAACACATCACCAAATTTAAGTATCTGAATCAAATCATGTAAATTTGATGATATTTAAATTACCTTGCAGGTACATCTCCTCCCCCTCCCCAAACATCTGGTCACAACGTGCACATCTGGCACATGTGGGATGATAGTGTTTTTCTCCAGCCTGCAATAAACACAGAGCAGAACATACATCAGTCATTCAACTTCACTGCAGAAATCTCTCAATGACTATATATTTGTGTGTATATATTCATTTAGGTGAATTATTAAGATATTTGTCTTAATCCTCTTGACAATGTAATTTATTCTCATTGTCTAATGCAGTTCAAATGCAAATGTCATTGCAGTAGGCAGGGGGACACCGTCTGCAGTAACTGTACAGTAGAGGCACCACAGACAGAGGAGCTGGTGATGCAAAGCTGCCACACCTCACTTCTGATGGCCACATCAGTTTCATTTTAAAACTTTTACCAGACCACTGTGCACAAATGGCTTTCTGTATTGCTTGAGTGGATTTGCCTCAGTAGGTTTATTGTACTGTGCTGCAAAAAATCTAACATTACCTATCATTTTGAAGTACATATGTAAATTGCAAATGTAAATACATATCATGATAGCATTTATCATACTGAATTTGTACTGCTTGAAAATATGAAAATAATGTCAAATACAAAAATAAATAAATAAGAAAATACTTTTTTTCCCTTTTGACCTTGGGGTGAAATATTATCCAAACAATTCATTCTGAGATTGACTCATCATTATAAATGGGCATTTGAGAGACAAAGTGACAGATAACATGTCATAAATAATGGTATTGTTATATTTTATATACACTACCATTCTATTATTCAGAAGTTTGGGGTTGGTAAGATTTTTTAGCAAGACTGTTTTTGAAAGAAGTCTCTTATAAGGCTGCATTTAGTTGATAAATAGAGTAAACACAGTAACGTTGTGAAATATTTTTACTTTCAAATAGTTTTTTCTTTGTTAATATATCTTAAAATGCACTTTATTCCTGTAAATACAACATTTCTGTGATGCTGAATTTTCAGCAGTAATTACTCCAGTTTTCAGTGTCACATGTTCCTTCAGAAATCATTCTAATATGTTGATTTGGTTCTCTGGAAACATTTCCTATTATCAGTGTTCGAAACAGTTGTGCGGTTTAATATTTTTGTGGAAACCGTGATATATTTTTAAGGATTTTGTTTAATAGAAAGTTCAAAAGAACAGCATTTTTCAAACATAAATCATGTTTTAATCATCTCTTTACTGTCAACTTTTGATCAATCTAATGTGTCCTTGCTGAGTAAAAGTATTAATTTGGGATCTTACTGATCCCAAACTTTTGCATGATAGTTTCTCATCAGATAAAGGATAGAGATAAAGTCTTGTCCTTAATTCTCTAGCTTATTCTCTCTAGCTTTCTAATAATTAATCTGGTTATCAATCATTTTAGTGTTTCTTAAAGGGATAGTTCACCCAAAAATGAAAATGCTGTCATCATTTACTCACCCTCATGTCGTTCCAACCCTGTATGAGTTGCTTTCATATGTTGAACATAAAAGAAGATATTTTGAAGATTGCTGGTAATCAAACCGTTGGTGGTTGCCATTGACTTCCATAGTAGGAAAAAAATACTATGGAAGTCAATGGCAACAATATTCAAAATATCTTCTTTTGTGTTCAACATAAGAAAGCAACTCATACAGGTTTGGAACGACATGAGGGTGAGTAAATGATGACAGAATTTTCATTTTTGGGTGAACTATCCCTTTAAGAACTCTGTTGGGCTGTAATTTTGCACTTTTCCAGGTTAGAGTCTTTCCAAAGTCTTTTCCAGGTTAGTTTTAGATTATGAGGTAAATAGTTCTAGAGTGTTCTGTCCACCCAGAGAGAGTACAGATTAGTCAAATCAATTTCATCTTTTATATTTTCCTAAGATTCCTGTCATCCATTTTTCATCAAACTTCAATAAGTCCTAAAGGACTCATCTATGATCGGAAATTTTCAGCATGCTGTGTCACATTCCTTTTAGTGTTCAGCACAGCTGTTGATTTAATTTCTCATGTATCAAAACCTGCACTGGAAAATCTACTCAGCCCCCTCCTCTCTCTCCATTCTCTTTCAACACAGTTACAGTCTTGCCACTCAAAATGTCATGACATTTCAGGCTCAGATACAGTTCCCAATCAATGCTTCAGAGTAAACAGGGGCCTGAAAACCATGCTTTTATTCTCTTTCTGTTACAAACTGTACAACAACAACAAATTGTTTAAAAATCCCCTCAAATACGCAATAAAAACCTTTACCTTTAATTACCTCAATACCCCGATGCTGTTTAGGCTTGTGAACTGGCATTACTCCTGAAAGGTGGGCTAATTATTCTTGCTAACATAAGGATACCTGTATCAACTAGTCTTCAGTTCATGTAAAAAATGTTGCCAAAGGCAAATATATATATACTGTATGCCAAGATATTGTTTTGCATGACTTCATTTAATTTACATCTGCTCAAAGCACTTGGCGTGGAAATTGTGCAGTTAAAACTACCATCCTAAACAATGATGTCACAGTGATTTGAACTAATTTTGGGTTACTGAGAGCAAGTGGCAGTGCCAATGGACAGTCACTATAGCAACAGTGTCCCACTCCTGACACACACAGATACACTTATTTATAGAGCTTCAAAGTACACAAAGCTGTAGTTATGTATGTATATGTGACATATGAAATACAAACCTAACTTACAATTATTTCTACAAGCAATTCTTATTCATATGAGACCACCCAATGGGAAACTTAGCAGATACAAAAAAAACAACTACATCAATAGGGTGCTTGTTAGGGTGTAACAAAATAGCTGTTTAAAGAAAAATGAGGAAGAGTTTGCATGTAAGAACAAAAGAGAGTGAATAAAACAGAAAAAGTGAGAGGGAGATGCAATATGAGGACATATATTGTTCTATACTGTAATTAGGCTTCAGATGGGTTGTGAATTGACTGTCTGAGATTGTCTTTGTAAGCACCCACTGAGTTTCTGCCCTATATGACCACTGGGATTATAGAGTACAAGCCTGAGGCATTAACGATCCATTTTACTCATGTGACATATTTCAGAGTGAAACAGAATATTTGATAAGAAAAGCGGGACTTAATAGTATCAATTGGGAATAAACTGCGTCATGATATGTGGCCAGAATCACACCAGAATTAGTTGTGTGGCTTTATTTCTATGTCATTTCACTTTGAGACCATCTAGGTTTTATGCCAGTGCACTCTTAAAAGTTGACCATTTTTTTTAGCAGAAATGCACAAGCAGGGCTCAACGCTTTCTTTTCTTTTTAGGAGCACTTGTACTCCTAATTTAAAAAATTTAGGAGCACAGTCGAAAAATTCAGGAGCACCTTTTGATCAATAACAAAAATTAGCCTTCCCATTACGAGGTGATTTCTGACTCCTTAAAGTGATTTACAGGGGCATTTTTTTGACCTTTGTAATTACATATTTTCTAACTTTAGTAAAATTATGTTATCTTTGATGTCAAATTAAAAAAATGTATAAGCTTTTTCAAAATTTCTAATTAAAGCAATATAATAAGAACAAGTAGAATATGAAAAAGTTAGCAATCAAATGAAATCAGCATTAACAAAATTAATTTGCACTACAGAGCTGGCACAGAAGAACACAAAAGTGGCTTGTAGGTACATTTTCAGACATTCAATGAGGCTCAGAGGTGGCATGAGTGCATTTAAATTAATAAATTAATGTTGAGATTAATGTTTTAAATATAAAATTTTGAATATAGAAATATGAAATGATTTAAATAACTGAAATTATATTTTTAAAATGAAACTAAAACTGCCAGTTGGTGGTGGCAAGTCACTGATTTTATAACTGAATCATTAATTCAATTGATTAATTCGAACTGCTGATTATAAGTGGGGCTCAACACTTCGCTGTGCAACTGGCTGTTGGACTTTCTGACTGGAAGACCTCAGGCAGTACGGGTCGGCAGCAACACATCCAGCACCATCACACTGAATACTGGGGCCCCCAAGGATGTGTGCTGAGCCCCCTCCTCTTCACTCTGCTGACACACGACTGCACACCGTCACACAACTCCAACCTCTTCATTAAGTTTGCGGATGACACGACTGTGGTGGGTCTCATTAGCAACAGAGATGAGACAAACTACAGGAGCGAGGTGAGCCGCCTGGCCGGGTGGTGCAGTGACACGGAACCCGTCTCACCCGCAAAGCCCTCTGCATTGCAGGTGATCCCACCCACCCGACACACAGCTTCTTCAGTCTGCTGAAGGACTGAAGGAGGAGACTGCGGAGTCTCCAGGCCAGGACCAGCAGACTAAAGG
>NW_015505550.1:937453-937828 GCF_001515645.1 Sinocyclocheilus grahami
ATATATTCTGCATTTAGCACTTTATTGCAGACTTTGCACTTGAAGCAGCCAAGATGCCAGTGCTTGTCCAACGCCACCAAAGACTGCTCATTTTTAAACTCATTTCCACAGCCACAGCAATCTGCAGAGAGAGCGAAACAAAAGTGTAGTGTTTTACTAATGAAATGGCAGGGAAAGCTGTCATTGCAGACATTTAGGAAATGAATGAGTGAGTGAGTGTGTGCGTGTAAGAGAAAGAGGCTAACATAGAATGGAATAGATTGCAATGCAGAAACACAAGAGTACTTACTGTGCACAGCCTGTGGGGGTGCCGTGCTGTTGACTGGCTGGGTGCATTTCTCACAAACGCACTCCTTCCCATTAAACGTCACGCGG
>NW_015505550.1:938770-939947 GCF_001515645.1 Sinocyclocheilus grahami
ATTTATAGTCTTGGTCAATTTCACTGATTTTACAGTGTATGAAAATACACTGTAAAAATACCTTTTACATTCCACAGAAGTTTAGTGTGAATTAATCTAATACTACTACATTAAATAATTTTCTGGTGCTACAGCACAATGAATATGGCAGGCATAAGACCTCTTAGTTGAAGCAGGTCATCATAAGACAGGCTTGATGGCACATGTCCAATCATCTCTTTGGCTGATAGTTCAGTACGAGAGCTGATGATATCACGGTATGTTGATCATCAGCTCTCATGCTCTCATCACCCAATGGTAGAGTGAATGTCTAAGTCCTATTAACACACTATTGCCTGATTCTGAATTTCAATCTTATGTGCTACTCTGTGTTGGTTGGATGCTGGCTGTCTGTTTTTCTTGGTATAACAACGAATACTCTGTTGCTGTGGTTGTTAGCCCAGTTTAGTTTGTAAAAATGTCATCATTTAAAAGCAAAAGCTGTTCTGTAGACCTACTAGCCTGCCATTATAGTTATAATATTAGCAGTAACGCTAATTTCTTATTGGCAAAGAAACACTATGTGTTGGAATAGGTTGGATAGAGTCATCCAGAGTAACTACAAATGAGATATTTACGAGGTGATTTAAGATCCAGTCGCACCCAAGATACCAATTGTGTCCACAGAAACATGGGCATCGCTATGGAAATGTAGGAGGGACTCGTTCTGAGCAACATGTCACATGCACATACACAACATCCATTCAGAGACTGAGGGACACACTACACCACTCTGGAAATAAGTGGCCTGGGAGCAAAGCATACACTTAACATTCTTACTGAAAGCTGATGGGTCCCCTTTCCTTCCTCTCCCTAAGTAGCACGATTGCCTTCCCATAAAATTCACTCACACACACAGTCAGTGGCAGAACATTTCAAAACAAATCACCACAAATGGCAGCTACACAAGCTAGCACGAATGTATACATTGAAACAGAATAAGTACACTTAGTTTGAATCTTCATGAGATACAAATGGATTTTGTGCATCCAGGGCAAAACCCCGTATGCAGGAAGTGCTGAATTTGATAAAGATGCATTAGACGCAAGATTTGTCATCTAAAAGCTTTTAAAAGTTTTGTATTTGTAATAATAAATATAAACTAATTGCAATAAAAATATGTATTATTTCATAAAAA
>NW_015505550.1:943330-950806 GCF_001515645.1 Sinocyclocheilus grahami
AGAGTAATTGTTGTGTTTCTAATCAGCACACCATGACATCATCCAGGCACATGTAGACTGGAGACCGGGGCAGGTGCATGAGTGGGGAGGACAAAACAAAATGAAACACAACCTTCCCTTAATTTCCCCCTCTCCCTCATTGACTCCCTCCATCTCTCCCCACTATCTCTGTCCTTTTCTCACAGTCCTTTTTCCACTAAAACAGGAACCACATCAGGAACATAATACACACAGACACACTCTGATGACATCATTTCTCAGGGCCGATCCATTTTCCACCTCCTCTGAGGTAAATGATAACTGTGGAATTTCCTTCTCTCCTATGGCTTTTCTTTCTGTCTGTCCAAAGCGGAGATATCTCATTCTGAATAATAGACAAATACAAGTGCACCTCTTTCTTCAGTCCTTGTATTTGTCTGCTAGAATCATTTTAACAGTAAAACACTCTAAAATGCTATTGTAAAAAAAAAAAAACTGTTAATTGGTTAACATTAAGTTTCCTTACTATATAGCATAAAAAACTGTAATAAATCTAATGGGACATTTCATGTAATTTTCCAGTAAAATAATGTACAGGGTTTTTTTGGAAGTGGAAAAGAAGAAGCCACTTTATAATTTACAGTGAAAAACAGTAAATTGACATTCCCAGAATTCCCTGTGTGACAAGCCATATTTTATGGTTTTTCCATTCACATTTTTTTTTATCATTCATGTACCTTAGGGCTGTAAGTTACATCTTATGTTGATAACGTTTATTGCATTATTTAGTGTCACGTTTGTTACCATAATGTTGTTTTTTTATTCGTGTGCACCTTCTATATCTTAGGTTTTTACAGCAAATTTAAAATCAAGTTGCTACTGTATTTTTTACAGTAAAATTCTGGCAACCACAGCTGAAGTTTTTTAACGTGTTTGTGTAACACGTTATAAACCAAATATAAATAGCTGTAACATTTTTTTCCAGTACAGAAGGAAACACTGTCAATTCAAAAGCAAATCTGGACTATGCTATCCACATTCATTTTATTGCTCTATATCCTTACTGTATGGCAACAATTGCCTAGTTTTTGTCTGTTTATTTATAGTGAATAAAAGGAGAAACATTTTAAAATAAGTTGAAAAATAGAAAACGTTTGGCTCTAAAAAAAGCAACTTCTGAGCAGTAAAATTGTTACAATCTCAGAAATATATAGTATGCATCCTATTCTCCCTGAGCACCTGACAGTAATCCACCTATTTCTGTGAGAGCCCATCTTAAATGACCGCACTTGGCAGTTACATAATAAGCTTAACAGCTTTAGCACTCAGAAAACAGGCCCTCTCTCTTGCTCTCTTTCACACACACCCAAATGCACACATATACGAATACATGTACTAATTACCGTGTTAGAAAAACACAATGCATTCTAGTAATGTTTCCACTCGTAGTAAATATCCAAACAATAACACAGGAATGTTGCTCAGGAAATGGCAGACATATTTTCCACAGCTGCTGAAGAGTGATTGGTTGGTGACTGTGATGTGTAAGGTTAGCTAGGTTATAGGCATATGTGGTGTGACAATGTGTGAATTCTGTTCCAAATGAATTAAAACTTCCTCCAAAAAGCACAAACTATCTTAAAGAGAACCAGTAAGGTAAGAGGGCAGCACATACCCAGACCAAGACTAAAAACTGAACGTGTCATTTCATCAAGCAAAATGGATTTTAATAGAAGCCATATGAATTTGACCAATGATAGACATGCATCTTATTAAAAAAATGGCCAAACATTGGTTAAATTATCCTAGTCAGTTTCATAAGATACTTCTAAAAGATTATAGGCTGCTTCGAGCTATTTCGATTTTTTTTGTTAGATTTTTGTGCAGTGAAATTTGAACCATTTTTAAGATAGGAGTTTTCTAACTTTTTGATGCCAGGGACCCTAAATATGGTGATGCCCTTGAGAGCGACCCCCTTCCTAAAATTTAAAAGTCACTATAGCTAAATGTTCATTATACTTTGTAAGAAAAACAATAAGTGTATTATATAAGGACACTATGTTTCAAAATTAAATAATTATACATAATTCATTTAGGTTAGTAACATTCGCCAAATATTGTCAAGAAAAAAAAGAATGATTGCTAAAATATTATAAATAAAATATTTTCTTTGTATTAAGATGACAGTTGACATAATTTTTACTCTCTTTTGTATAAACATAACTAAAAAAAGATTTTTCAGTTACTCATAGGACTGTCAATATAGTAAAATAGTTGTGATTGATCTATTGATTTATTACCAATTTTTAGATGGAGTATGAAGTTATAATATCAAATGTGTGCTAAATTATTGCATTAAACATTAATTAAAAATACTTCTCAGTAAAAAAAAATTGTGGATCCCCAAGCTGGACCCTGGACCCCAGTTTGAAAACCACTGGTCTAAGCACACTTTTGCCCATCAAGTACTGAAGAATGTAACCCAAACCCCGCAATGATAAGAAGTCCTCAACACTGGGCACCACAGGGTGTGTCTTTCACCCTGCCGGTATATTTAGATCAGCTGCAGACAGAAAACAACACCTGAATAAGAGGAGCAAGGAATGTGAGCAATGCTGCTCTCATGATCAAACACATGCAGCAATCCTTCCTCAACTGAAAGTGTGCAAGTTATAATGTTACTTATCATTTTGAAATCCAGAGGATGTTTTCATCCAAAACAGCAAATACCAGAACAATTCCAGGAACAGCCCTCCCTGGGGTTAAGTGCTCCAGATGGACACCCCATCAGCAAATTGGGAATGAACATTTTGGGTGCTTAAACTCCCAAGAATGTCACACCTGTCATATGATGAATGAAGAGTGGGAAGTTTATAGATGCGGAAAGTCTGATTTTGGCTTACAAAAGAGCAGATGAATTAGAGAACATAAAAAAACAGCACAGCTAAGGAGGTTATACAAGCAGCACTAAAAAGAGAACCTTGGGCTAGGAGAAATGGAACATGGAAAAATGATGTTGGAGGAAGGTAAGCAGATTATCGAATAGAGAAGGAGAGCAAACAAGAGAAATAGGGAGGGTGAACAGATTAAGGGAACATGGACACTTGAGCATATTAATATTGGACTCGAAATCTCTGCATCGACATTCTCGCATGTCTGACTGTCTGAAACTTAAACTTTGCAATGCAACAAGACAAGAGCTAGTAAACAAGATTATAAACGTGAAAAAAACGTGTTACACTGAGGCTAGTGGGCGAAAGCAATTCCTTTACACATTCCTCACTTGAGGCACTGTAAACCTAAGGTATACCTTGGACCCAAGGGATACTTTTTGGAACAATCTAGGTAGCTATCGGTGACAGGTCAATGAGAAACTACAGGGTTAAATCTCTTTCCTCAAAGCCAAGGAATTGCGAAAGCTAGCACCAGTGACATGTAATTGGCAGGACTCACATCAGCAGAGGGAAGTGTTTTATTCCTGTAGGGTATTCACTGTCTAATCCAACGCTAGCTAGCTCTAGTGTTCTAGAACTGAATTCTCTGGCAATCTAAAATGGCACTGGATTGCATGCTTTCAGGGAGTTGGCTGGCTGGAGTTGGTCTGCTGTTCCTCTACATGAGAGGGGTTGCATTTTCACATCATGAGGTCAAACTTTCAGTAACAATCCAGCAGACATGCTCCTGATGTCATATCTGCCTTAGAAAAAAAACTAGAACAAAAGTTGAACATGTCATATTGAGTACTCTGTAGAGACATTCCATGAGATCACATAGATGGCAGCAGCTTAAACAAAGCAAAAACTCAGTTTACATACAGTTGCTTCCTTTATACATTGCCGTGTAATTACCTCACATTTTCATTAATAGAAATTAGGCCGTTTTCAGCTAACCACCAGGGTGGAGCTGAAGACCACTGGGGATCAGGAGACCACCACAGCAAAGCCAGCTGAGATGGTGACCACAGCAGAACAGAAGACCACCATGGCTGAGCCTGAGAACACCAGGGGGGCACCAGAGGAGGAGACCTAGGCTGCGCCGACTGAAAAGGGGACCTCCAGGGTGGAACAGAAGACCACTGGGGATCTGGAGGCCACGACAGAGCAGATGACCAGCAGGTAACTCAAGGCGTTCAGGGAAGGCCCACCTAGCAGTAAAGGAGCAGTCGGAGGAGTCAGAGATGGCCCTACTGGTGAAGGGAAACTCTGAGGAGTGAGGGACGGTCCTCCTGGCCATGATAGGGAACTCTGAGGACTCGGGCAGCCCTCTAGGGAGTTGGGGAAGTGTATGGACCAGACACACAAAATGACAGTAGCTATTACTGGAAGCACTGATGAAAGGGAAACCACCTCCAGGACCACCAGACGAGGCCTCAGAGACAACCAGACTTGGGACCACTGGGTTAGGGAGCACTGAGACTACTTGAGATTGGAAAACAGAAACCCCTGGACTTCAGACCTCCAGGCTAGGGAACACTGGGACCATCGGACCAGGGAGTGTTGTGACCACCAGACCAGGAAGGTCCTAGGACCACTGGATTTGGCACCACCAGACTTGAGAGTGCTGAGACCACCGTACTTGGGACCACTGGACTCTGGACCAAATCATAGCCCACGGTGCAAGGGGTGGAACTCAGCAGTTATGCATTATCAAACTACTGTTCCACTGTATTGTTGCATATACCTCCTGGCAATTATGATTTTATGGGCTCATTTTGGCCGAAACAGTTAGGTGCAGATTATTTATTAGGTATGATAAAATACAAAACAACACAAAATACAAAGTAACTCAGAAAACTTAGGAGCTTGGGGGAAAAAAAGCACAAACACTAATAATACATCAGGAACCAAGTAGAAAAGTCCACCAACAAAACAAGGGCACAACGACAGGAAGAACATAACACATTTAAGTAGGATTTAAGTACACCTTCACATGTAATTTCATAATTACTTATATGAAATATGGTTAAAGTGTACTGTTGAATGTACTAACAATCAATATACTTTAATGTCATTCTATTAAACTTCTGTCATGTATTTAAATAATTTTGTAATTACACATTTGTAATGATGACATCGCAATTTAGTACATTCAAAATATATTAACTTTAAATGTAATAACAAATAACTCACCACAGTTAAAACACATCAATATAAGCGTACTTCTTTAAAGCATGACAAAAGATTATGAAAACAATGATTTACATTTACATTTAGCTTTTATCCAAAGCGACTTACAATTGGGGAATACATAAAGGGATTCTTCTTAAAGAGGCAAACAGACGCAGGAAGTGCTTGTAATACCAATTTTCTATACATTGTTCAAATAAGTACAAGCTAGAAAGGTAAGGAATAAATAAAGAGAAAGACAAAGTCTTTTTTTTTTTATGTAAATTAAATTTTTTTTTATGAAATTTAATTAAAATGTACAAAAAAGTAAAACTTCTAATTTGACATTATTACAAAGTTCACTTTTGAAAAGTCTACTTAAGGCATGTTAAAAATCATGGTCATGAAAGTGTACTCTCTTTAAGTACAATTATGGCCTTTTATTTCATTCATACTATCCCCTTTAAAATATGCTTTTAAGATTTGAAGTACACTACAAATGCACATTCAATACAATTAAGCCCGCACCTTTTTCACAAGGGTATTTTTTAAAGATACTACTAACCTTGTGAACTTTGGCAAATCTACAGATTTGTTCTCCCTCAAATGTGCTCATTCTGTTAACCTGGTATCTTTTAAAAACATAACTTTGACCTAGCCAATTAGATTGGGACTGGTGATTTTGGCCAGCTATTTGACAGTCTGCTAATTTGCTGTGGGTGGTACATTTGAGGTTGCGACTACCTCATCATAAACACAGTACCACAATAGTGCATATCCTGCAGATGATGCAGAAAACAACACTATTAGGTATCAACACACCTTTGGCAATGAACTTCGCGTCAATGACCTGATAAACAGAAGAACTCCTGCATCATCACCTTCATTTGGCAGAGGATCACAAGCTTCAGCTGTGACACTCACCTTGAGAGTCCTGAGCGTTCATTGCACTACAGCACAGAGTATTCTGTTCTGTTCTACCTGCCGCGGAGTGTCTCCAACGACCTGCAATTACACACTAACTTAATCGATAACTAACCCATGAAAGCAAATTAGAGTGCACTTGTATAATGAACGAAGCATGGGCATGTAACTACAAGTACATGACTGTCTACACAGCAGAGAAAATGAAATATGATAAGAAAACACATCTCTGAACTAGCACATACTGTAGACATATCCAAACCACTGCATATGAAAGAGCTGGGCTATTAGCCAAACAGAACTGTGCACTGAATAAATTCTTACACAACAGCAAAAAATATACACACACACACACACACACACACATACTGTACATTTATACAAAATGGTTTAGGCTGACCACTCTTCCAATAGAGCAAAGCGAAATGGGTTTAATTATGATCATTTATGATTTTTAGCTATTATGACAATTAAACATCAATAATTTTTTTTACGTCAATCCAAAACTAAACACTTCAATTTACTTTTGTCAAATGAAGAAAGGGAATATACAGTATTTGTTGATGTATTGTTGTGTAATGTTGTTTGCAATATGGCACAATTTCCATATCCCACATTACTATAAATACAGTTGTATCACTTTAAACCTCATATTATCTTTTCATCTGAGGTCCAGTGAGTGTAAAGAGCGCATAACAACTATAAGTGGGTTAGTGGTATTAGTGTTATTGTGATACGTAGAATGTGCACTACAGATCAGCTGCAGGCCTTGAAAAGAGATCGCAAAAACAGAAACAAAATACCCACTCCATTTTTACCACATTGTCTGATGCAAAATGACATAACATGGATTGGCTTTAAATTACTGGAATGACCTATAATGTTAGACGACAATACTGTAATATCAGGATTTTTTTCAATATTTTTAAAAAACGTCTCATGCTCACCAAGACTTTTATTAAATTAAAAATAAAGTATGGAAAAAACCTTACTTTTACAAACAGTTTTTTACAAACTTTTGAACTGTAGTGTATATGTATACAGTATATATTATATTAACATTAAACAACATAAGGTTTGCATGTTGTTAAAACACACACGTTTACTTGTCTAAATCATTCCTTTTATATAAAGCTATAATGTATATAAATACTATACACTAAACCAAATCCAACATTAACCATCAAAAAATCTTTTTTGTATTATTTGATTTATTTATGATTTTTTTCCCCAATTGAAACAACCCCCAATGGTTTTGTTAGATTTAGCTAAGTTCTGTGAACAACTCTGACCCCCAAACTATGGTAGAGCCATGTAAAATTCCAAACACACACCACACACAGACTCACACATAAACACACAACCAGAGCACAATATACTTAATCAAAAGTACGCTACTGTATGCAGTATGCTGTTTTATTTACAGATGAGCCAGCATCTGTAAATGAGCAGCAAACCAAAAAAAAAA
>NW_015505551.1:0-26545 GCF_001515645.1 Sinocyclocheilus grahami
GAGTCAATGAAAAGGAAAGTTCATGGACCGGATTCGTGACAGGCAGATTCATCAATTCCGAAAGTCTGCACAATGCACAATTAAACTTTTGCACTACATGATGTCAGTGTTATTGTAACGACTAAGAATTATATTACCGGTTATGACAGAAGTGTTCATTAATTGCTCTAATAACTGCATTATTCTGCTATAAATGTTATCAAATGATGTTTTGGAATTAACAAGGGAGACGTGGGATGAGATGCGTAAGAGATCAGTCCCACACACAGAGCATTTTAAGGACAAACACCTGACAAATGTCTTGAAATACATCATCTGAACAATTTTTTGATGTGTGGTAACCATAGTATAAGCGGAATAATTGACTCCGGTCCATGTTACACCTCGGGTGTGCATTAGTTCCTAATAATTCAATGGTCCATAATCAAGTTTTCCTCATTTTGGCGACACGCTACTAGTAGAATAACACATGGCTGGAAAGACCTATAAGCCAATCAGATCTAAGGAGATAGTTAGTAGGAGATGTTAATATATACATTTCCCTCCATAAGAATTGGAACAGTAAAGACAAAATTGCTTTGTCTGCTGTAGAGTAAAGACATCTGCAACTATGATTAAAATATAAATATGAGACAAATGAGTGTTCTTTCTTAATTTTCCTTTTTTTCATTTTATTATTAGCTGTTTCAACACATATATGTTTTACCAAATAAAAAGGACAGCACTTTTAGAGTTTCATTCCCTAATCTGATGTGAGCATAAGTATTGGGACAGTTGAACTTAAAGCAAATGTAAAAGTTTAAAAGCTAATATTTAGTTGTGAATCCCTTGCATGCAATCACAGCAGTGAGTCTGCCACCCATTGACATCACCAGTCTCTTGGTTTCAGCCATTGAAATACTTTGTATTCTACTGTTTAGCTGGTGAAATTCATGTTCATTAGGATTTGAATCTGGAGACTGACTTGGGCAATCCAAGACCTTCCTTTCTTTGCCCTGATAAACTCCTTGACTGAGCTAGCAGGGTGTTTTGGGTAATTGTCCTGTTGCAATATGAAACACTTTCTGATGAGTCTTGTGGCATTTTCTTGAACATTGGTAGCCAAGATGAATATATAGAGACGGCTTCTGCATTTTTATTTCATTAGTTCTCATTACAGAATCCTCTCTAATATGTGTGAATTTGATTATCAATTCCAGTAATTACACAGTTGATAAAATTATTGCAGCATTAGATTTTTTTTTTTCGTGACAGGAAACATGTATCCATATCCAAACAAATATCCATATTTCAAACGTAATAAACACTTTTCTCTCACTTCCGGTATCTGGCGTACGTGGAAGCTGTTCCGGCGGATGACGTAGGACGTAGGCGTCGCGTGCGCGCCTCTCATATATGCTAGTCTCGCGAGTTTGTTTACAGGAGCAAAGGAAGCAAATATTTCCTTACTTTAGCAAAGGAAGACCAGTCTCCTCTTGGCTTATATCGAAATCCTCCGACATTTTTCTTTAAAAATCCTCGGATTAGTGATGGCCACTTTTGAAACACTGCTTCATGAAGCTTCGAAACCTTTGCAAATCAATTGTTTCGAAACAGTGGTTCGGAGCGCGTATCAAAATGCCAAAGTCACGTGATTTTTGTAAACGAGGCTTCGTTACGTCATAACTGTTTCGAAACGTTTCGAAATTTCAATCATTCGCCTTAGGGGGGCGATCTCTGTGAACCTGTGAATCATGCGAGTTCACTGAGATCGCCCCGCAGCGGCGAACCACTGCATCAGCGTCTATGGTTATACGATCTCGGATCAGTTTGATCAATTTGTAGACATTTTTAATTAGACATTTGTGTAATTAATAGTCATAGTAGTAGTTAATAGTCTCTTACTGGCCTGTTTAAACAAGCTCTCCATAAAACAAACAAAACAAGCCCAAATAACAAAAATTAATAATAATTATTTTAAAGACGCACAGGCCTATTATACAGACACGTCATTTGTAATAGTATTTTATTATTTTGATTGAATTTAATATATTATACTTTCAATTAAGATTTTTCATTGGGTTTGTAAAAGCTGTTTCTGAGTTTTTGTTGCATTTACACAGTTTTGACCTGCTTGCGTCACCAGCATGTGGTGTTTCGAGCTCTTCGATCATTTTGCGAAGCAATTGGTTCAATTGATTCGAAGCTTCGAAATGGTTTGTTTTTCCCATCACTACCTCGGATTGTACTTCTAATTCATGACCGGCATTTTGTTTTGTTCTCTCTCCGCGTTCATCACTAATCACGCAATGGCGACGTCCTACGTCATCCGCCGGAACGGCTTCCACGTACGACAGATATCGGAAGTGAGAGAAAAGTGTTTATTACATTTGAAACATGGATATTTTTTCTTACAAAAACGCATGGATTCGCTACAGGAGGCCTTTATATATTTTATTTATCTATTTTATTATAATATCAATTCGGATTATATTCGGATTATCTAGCATTATTTGACACGTTGATGCATATTTTAAAGTATTTCAAATGGACTGCATATACAAACAATGTTTTTGACTGTCTTATGAGGCTTACTTTTAGACCAGTCGAGTTGGTTACAAATTTACATTCAAACGGCAGTGAAATTAGTCGTAGCATACATCCCTTCTAGCAACCACATAGCAATGTGCTTAGAACACCCTAGCAAAAGCACCCGGAAGGTGTAGCAACTGCATAGCAACGTGTCCAAAACACCCTTGCAACCTGCCGTAGCGAACAACTACACTACCGTAGTATCTTGCACAGACAAGATCTCTCACATTTGCAAAAATCGAGCAATATAAAGAGTTTCCATGCAGCTACCTGTTTCTAAAACTCTAACACGATCTCTTTAGGGCCTGTTAGAAAGTTATTAAAGTGAATTTAGTGGCATTATATGAAAAAAAAAACCTCACTAAGTAACTACCATAATAAATTACCAAAGCGGGCTGACCTCGATCTCTCTGTACTGCATCATCACATTTTAAGAAAGAATCTCAGCGTTTGCACATTCCCTCCAAGATAATTCAAATAATTCCGACCACATTTGATGACATTTTTAATCAAGCCATTGCTGAACCGCACGAACCCTAGCTGTGTGCTTTGTCAAATCCAGCATCTCTCACATAGCACTCAGTTAATTGTTAGCATGCTTATGCATAAATTCAATGAATATTTGAACGCATGCAAATCGCTCCAAGAGCCAGATTCTTGCAATTAGGATTAGCATGTGACCCCTTGCTGTTCTATAAAGCTTTGTCGATTACCTCACTGCATTACCAGTTGTTATTGCTAAAGGCTATTATAGGTTATATCAGCAGTTATCTATCCAATACAATTATAGTTGTAATAGGAAAGAATAAACTCAGAGAGGTTGCTTATCCTGGATGCTAATGAATTGTCTTGCTGCCCTCTCGTGAGCTTTTATAGGCATACAAAACAAATATGCTAAAAATAGCCATATAGCTTCATACAAAGCTTGTTCCAAGACCATCCATTTGAGTTATTGCACTCATTTAGATAGGAGCACAGAGGTATGATCTGAAACTGAGGAGGTCTGCAGCCGAGAGCTTTTCCCTGACAGTGAAACAGCCCAGTCCTGGAGAGCAATTCAGCATCCCGAATGAGAATTGATTATCGACTCTATCTTAGCAAGAAATCTATTCTTGATATTGGCTGACAGTTCAATGTCTACAGCAGGGAAAGAGAAGGATATACTCCATATAATGGAATCCAGCCTGATGTTGAAAGACAAAGGGAAATCTCAGACACAATGTTTCCTTCTGTTAGGGTTCTTTCTTAATTTTTCTTTCTTCATTGAATTGGGGAAGTGCTCAGCAGGCTTGTAGGCTATCACAGTAATAGGAAAAGAGAAAAAAATACATAATAAAGCTAGTGAGACACTGAATGAGATTGAAAAGAAAGAAGTGACATTCTACGAAATGAGAGCCTTTTCCATTTTGCATCCTGGCAGACAGACAATGTCTTATGCAACAAATTTGTGTGAGGAACTGCCCACAACTGAAAATGTTCCCCACCAATTAACTTTTAACTATTTGTTCATGAGCTCCATCATTCTGAAAACTTGAATCCGGTACTGTAATAAAAATGACAGTTCATTATGTTATATATATACACACACAACCATTTTTGAAAAAAAGAAGGTAACTTCTGCTAACCGAGGCTGCATTTATTTGATCAAAAATACAGAAATATTGTGAAATATTATTATATTCAATAATATCTAAAATTTAATATTAAATACTATTATATTTAAATAACTGTTTTTCGATCATAGGTGTTACAGAGTATTTGTTAAATCTAGCTAACAAAATATATATTGTGTGTTTGAGTGGTCCAGACGCTACATTGTATAAAAATATTACAGTCCTAAGAGGCCATTGATTACGATATTTTTTTTTGATTGTCTTCTTGTGATCTCACCATAATGAAAGTTTTCTTGTTACCACTTAATATGTTAAGTCAAAATGCTGTTCTGTCCCGAACACGTAAAGTGGATACAGTATTCAACACCCCATCAGTTATATTCAGTTCTATACTGCCACCTGTTGGCACTGTTGTGTAATGTAGAGAATGTCTCTAGGTTACGTATGTAACCCTGGTTCCCCGAGGGAACAAGACGCTGCGTCAAATCGCTTTGGGAATACCGTTGTGTGCCCACGCTCTGAATCACATGTGAAATCAGTCCAATGGAATGGCGAAACATCACGGGCGGGGTGACATGGATGCAGGAAGTATGGCAACGCGACACAGCGTCTCATTCCCTTGGGGAACCAGGGTTACATACGTAACCTAGAGACGATCCCCTTCAGGAACTCGAGTTGCGTCGAAAACGCTTTGGGAATGAGTATGCCCATGCCACCATACTGACAAATGCCTGTCTAGTGTAAAATCATGGCGAGCACCGCTAAGACAGAAGCACCTGAAAGTCTGGAGCAGTACCATACTTCTCCTGACTCAAGCACAATGAAGGATAGATGTACCAACGGGTTTCTCCCCCAGTGAATAACCACCCAAAGGGATGTGGAAAGCAACTATGGCCACCACGAACACTCTAAAGGTGGAGGGGGTCAAACCTGTGAAGAATTGTTCCTGCAGGAACTCCAGAACTGAACCAACAGTTCTGCTCCCAGTTAACTGGCCAGTTAACTGGGAGCAGCTGACGATTTCCGCACCATGAAGTGAATAACCCACTTCAAGGAGTACAGTTTCCTCGTGGAGGGAGCTCTGGGGTGGATCATCAACAACCTTAGTTGAGAGACTGGAAGCTACGAGTTGTGCCCCCTCAGGGGCCACACCACATTTTCCACAACTCCGGGTGGGGGTGAAAGATGGTGCCCCCCGCCTGAGAGCATGGACTCTCCGAATAGGGCTACCAGGTCCATAAACCATGGCCGGCCTGGCCAGCACGGGGCTACTAATATGAGACAAACCCCGTCCCGGTGAACTCTATCCAGAACTCCAGGGAGCAGAGCAATCGGGGGGAGGCATACAGACGAAGCCTCGGCCTCGTCTGTACCATAGCATCCAGCCCCAGTGGAGCTGGATGTGTTAGGGAGAACCACAGGGGACATTGTGAGGTCTCTCGAGAGGCAAACAAGTCTACCTGGGCTCAACCAAACTTACAAAAATTAGATTACCAAATCTGCTCCACCACCTCGGTGTGGAGCTTCCATTCCCCGGGCCTCAGCCCCTGCCTCGAAAGGATATCTGCTCCCTGAGTGAGATGCCCAGGGATGTACACTGCTCTCACGGAGAGTAGAATCCGGACTCTCTGTCGAGAGGAGGGACAACCTCGATGGTCTCCTTCCTCAAGAGAGTGTCTACTTCTTGTTCCATGACCAGAGCCTGCTCGGGGCCCACCAGAGTGGGAAACACCCCATTGAATAGAGGCAGACGTGACCCGAACCGAATCTTGTAGCCTCTTTCTACAGTGTGCAGGACCCAATAAGACACATTTAACAAAAGTTTCCACGCTGCCAGATGATGTACTAAGGGAACCAATTTCTCGATACTGGCCTCTGGTGTATTTAGAACTGCTTGCTCAGACTGTGCGTGCTCCACTCCAAACAAACCACACATAAATTGCGTGCATCCCACGAACACAGGATCTAAAGTGCTGTCTGTTTAGCTTGTCATATAGAGGTGATTGTGCACTGTTAATATAAACAACAGTAAATAAGACTGACACGTTTCACACAGAGCACTTGCTGAAAACACAGAAGCTAACGCTGCTTGTTTTGGGTGCCCTTTTAAGCTCTCTGGTCTCTACGTCACCCCGCCCATGACATTTCGCCATTCCATTGGACTGATTTCACATGTGATTCAGAGCGTGGGCACACAGGGGTGTTCCCAAAGCATTTAGACGCTGCTCAAGTTCCTGAAGGGGAACAACTTTTGTTATGTCGAGATCATGAGAAAATATTAAGTGGTGGTAATGAGAAAACCTTCGTTATGTCGAGATCAAGAGAAACTAAAGTTGTGATAACGACAAAACAACTTTTGTTATGATCCCGTTGTCTCTGCAGATGCCTCTTCACATGGGTTGGGTGCTGTTCTTCTCCAGAAGCAAGCAGACAACATATGGAGACCTGTGGCGTATGCTTTGAAGGCTCTCATTAACACGGAGCAGCGTTACGCACAAATAGAGAAGGAGGCATTGGCCTCCACATGGGCTTGTGAGAGTTTTGCAGAGTTTCTCATTGGGAAAAGTTTCCTCATTGAAACTGATCATAAACCTCTATTTCCTCTGCTCAGCTCCAAGAAATTGGAAATCCCCCACGCATTCAGTGCCTTCGTATGCGTCTTCTGAGGTTTTCATTCACCATATCACATATGGCTGGCAAAAACTAGAGTTGTCTAGAGCTCCCATAAAGAGTTCAGCAGAATGACTTCCGGAGAAGATATCAATCTGTATGCTGACTCTGTTTTGGCAAGCCTTCCAGCTACAGATAAAAAGCTCAAAGAGATCCAAGAGCACCAAGACAATGATTCCATACTCCAGCAGCTAAAGAAATACTGTGTCGAAGGATGGCCAGATAAGTTTTCCATTGACAAAACTTTCCAGCCTTCATGTAATTCTCAGGAGAACTTTCTGTGAAAAAATGGGCTGTTATAGAATGGAATAAGGATTGTCATTCTAAAATCACTCCAAGCTGAGATACTAGAAAATTGCATAAGGGACATATTGGCATAACAAAGTGCAGAGAGAGAGAGCTAAGCAGTAAGTTTGGTGGCCAGGTTTCAGTAAAGACCTCACAAAAAATGATTGAGAACTGTGACATATGTGCACATAAGAGAATAAATTTCAATGAAGCAATGCTACCTATTGAATTTCCAACAAGGTCGTGTTCCACAGTAGGAGCAGATTTGTTCCAGAAAGACAACAATCACTACTTGGTCATTGTGGACTACTTTTCTATGTTTTTTTGAAGTTTCCTAACTGATGTCAACAACGGCAGAAGCTATAACTGAACACTTCAAATCCATCTTTGCACGTCATGGAATCCCTGAGGTGCTGCACTCAGACAACGGGCCACAGTTTGCTTCAGCGAGTTTTCGGGTCTTTGCACAAGACTGGGGTTTTGACCATGTGACGTTGAGTTCTCACTTTCCGCAGAGCAACGGGGAGGTGGAGTGAGCTGTGAGGACAATCAAGAACCTCCTGAAAAAGTCAGCTGACCCTTACCTTGCACTTATGGCTTGCCGAGCAGCCCCTCTTCCCAATGGTTACAGTCCTGCCAAGATCCTCATGGGAAGGAAAATCAGGACATGAGTTTCTGTGATTCCGTCTCAGCTCAGTCCAGAGTGTGCAGATTTGGAAAAGCTGAAAAAGATAATACTGACATACAGACAGAAACAGAAACAAAATTTTGACTGAAGACACAAAGCCCATGAATTGAGGCACTTAAAACCGGGTTAACATGTATGGGTCAAAGACACTTCTGAAATGGGCACTGTTGTGTCCACTGCTGGCTCTCCCAGATCTTACCTTATAGAGACACCCAGAGATACCTTAAGGATAAACAGGTTTCATCTCTCACCAACTCCAAAAGCTCCTGTGACTTCTGATCTTCCAAACTCAACCAATATAATGTGCTGTGAAAGTTCAACCACTATGCCAGAAATTCAGAAGTGGTGAGGCCAACCGACCTCACCATGAATCAGACGGTATCCTTCCTGGATTAGAGCACCTCCCTGGTATCTAAAGGACTTTGTGTTTCTCCAGGGTATCTCTAACTGCAAACAGAGTGGTCAATGGGGCAGAATAATCCCCACACTCGGTTGAAGGTTTTGGGTAGTCCACCCCATCCTTCTAGGTAAAGAAAAAAAAATGTTTTACTGTTCTTTTATGTGGAAAAAAAATCAAGATGTAAAGAATTGTTATTTGGGTTACATAGAAATGTTCAATGTCTAATAAGAAAAGAAATATATCATCATTGCTAGTTTATTTTGCTCCCCTAAAAAGAACAAAAAAACGAAAGAATCTTGTTTGAAAAGTGGGATGTAGTATTAGGTTATATTTGTTAACATAATGTCCATATACCATGTGTGGAACCCATATTGAGTGTGTTATGGTACTGTGGGGAAGAGAATAAAAATTTGTCAGAAGTTATGGCTGGCTGTCGCGTTGTCCATCCTGTGAAAGGTTAATGTTGTACCTACTAAAATACATAACATCGAGATCATGAGATAAAAAAAGTCACGATCACAAAAAAACAAGAATGAAAAATTCTACCTCTCATTCCATCCTGATGATCCGACGATACCTGCTCACATTTTTTCATCACAATTTCACCATCTATTTAGGCACATCAACCATAACTGCTTCAAAAACAGCCAGAAATCTTGGAGTTATGATTGATCATCTGATTTTCTCAGACCACATTACTAAAACTGCCCAGTCCTGCATATTTGCTTTATTCAACATCAAGAAGATCAGGCCCTTTCTTTCAGAACATGCTTCACAACTCCTTGTTCAAGCTCTTGTTCTGTACAAGCTGTACAGGCTGTACAGGCACTATTGCAATGCTCTCTTGGCAGGACTTCCAGCCAGTTATCAAACCTTTACAATTAATCCAGAACGCAGCAGCAAGATACTCCCCGCAGAATGAGTGAAGTTTTTTTAAGCTTTTTCCAGTAAAATATCAAATCACAAATAAAATCTGGCAAACGTATATCAAAAGGATTACTCTATAGCTCAACTGAAGGCACAGATATGTATTTTTCAGCTTAGTTCAGCAAACCTAGTAAAACTGTTTATAATGTGGCTAGTTTCAAAAAGACATATTTAGTATCCCTTACATTTTAATATAATTAGCTATAAAGAAATATATGCATGAATAAATATGTATGTTTTTCTGTAGTCATCGTCTGAAAATTCAAGTTCTACGATCAAATAGTTTCATTTATATATCTGTTTTGTACCTCCTTTGAAATTTTTCTTTATAATGCTCGAAAATGCAATACTTCACATCTTAAACTCAATTGCTACAGAGAATTTAAAAGTGGATAATAAATTATTGATGAATTCAGTGTACAGTAGCTAGATACACATGATAAAATAAAAATGTCACATGCTGTCTGTTCTGCTTTCATATTCATGGTATTTTAGTTTGTATTTCCTTTGTTATCTGTTTTCCATTTTTTAATTTTTTCCCGCCAGTCCTCAGTTGCTTATGGTAATTCATTAATTAGTTGACACCTGTTCATGTTTTAGCTCATTATCATTGTGTATTTAAGTTCTTCATTTACTTCATTTTCCAGTATTATTTGTGCACTATGTTGTTTTGTTGCCAGTTTCTGAGATTTGTTTTACTTGATAAATATAATTGTGTTGGAACCTTTCTACATCTTCATCGTCTTCATCGTTGGACTAAAACTTTACTATAATATAATATCTATACATATAAATGCATAAATAAATATGTATGCGTTTACCATAGTCGTAGGATCAAATAAATGTATTCATGTATATTTATGCAAATCTATTTTGATTAATGACTTCAATCACCTTTGTTATTTTCCTTTAGAATGTTCCAAAATGCACTAATTTATATCTTAAATTCAACTGCTACAGACAATGTAAATATGAATCTATATATAATATAATATACTATAATATAATATAATATCTTTTAATATAATATAATTTAGTATCATCATGTTCGACAATATGATGTGTACTAGCAAGATACACACAATTAAATAAAATATGACTGTATAATATTATTTATATTATATTATGTTATGTAATATTGTATTATATTTATTATATAGATCCACATACATACACACATATATTATCTACTTACTACAAATACCATTGTTCAACTGTGGCTATTATGCATGAAGTCAAGAGTCACGGTACTGTCATTCAAAACCAACTTAGCTAAAAACGTCTCTAGGTTTACGTATGCAACCATGGTTCCCCGAGGGAACGAGACGCTGCGTCGAGTCGCTTTGGGAACGCCCTTGCGTGACCGCGTTCTGAAGCACGTGTCAAATCCGTCCAATGGAGCAGCGAGACGTCACGAGCAGGGTGACGTAAGCACCAGAAAGCATAAAGGCACATCCGGCCGGGCGCAAACCAGCTTCGATGAAGTAGCGCCTGCAGGGATGCAGGGAGTATGGCAAAGAGACGCAGCGTCTCGTTCCCTCGGGGAACCATGGTTACATACGTAACCTAGAGACGTTCCCCTTCAGGAACTCGAGCTGCGTCGAGTCGCTTTGGGAACGAGAATACCAACTGCGCCATACTACCAAGTCCCTGCCTGTGTGTGTGTCCTATGAGCACATCACGAAGAGAGAACTGGGGAGCTTTTTCCAGTAAAATATCAAATCATAAGGATTACTCTATAGCTCAACTGAAGGCACAGATATGTATTTTTCAGCTTAGTTCAGCAAACCTAGTAAAACTGTTTATAATGTGGCTAGTTTCAAAAAGACATATTTAGTATCCCTTACATTTTAATATAATTAGCTATAAAGAAATATATGCATGAATAAATATGTATGTTTTTCTGTAGTCATCGTCTGAAAATTCAAGTTCTACGATCAAATAGTTTCATTTATATATCTGTTTTGTACCTCCTTTGAAATTTTTCTTTATAATGTTCGAAAATGCAATACTTCACATCTTAAACTCAATTGCTACAGAGAATTTAAAAGTGGATAATAAATTATTGATGAATTCAGTGTACAGTAGCTAGATACACATGATAAAATAAAAATGTCACATGCTGTCTGTTCTGCTTTCATATTCATGGTATTTTAGTTTGTATTTCCTTTGTTATCTGTTTTCCATTTTTTAATTTTTTCCCGCCAGTCCTCAGTTGCTTATGGTAATTCATTAATTAGTTGACACCTGTTCATGTTTTAGCTCATTATCATTGTGTATTTAAGTTCTTCATTTACTTCATTTTCCAGTATTATTTGTGCACTATGTTGTTTTGTTGCCAGTTTCTGAGATTTGTTTTACTTGATAAATATAATTGTGTTGGAACCTTTCTACATCTTCATCGTTGGACTAAAACTTTACTATAATATAATATCTATACATATAAATGCATAAATAAATATGTATGCGTTTACCATAGTCGTAGGATCAAATAAATGTATTCATGTATATTTATGCAAATCTATTTTGATTAATGACTTCAATCACCTTTGTTATTTTCCTTTAGAATGTTCCAAAATTCACTAATTTATATCTTAAATTCAACTGCTACAGACAATGTAAATATGAATCTATATATAATATAATATACTATAATATAATATAATATCTTTTAATATAATATAATTTAGTATCATCATGTTCGACAATATGATGTGTACTAGCAAGATACACACAATTAAATAAAATATGACTGTATAATATTATTTATATTATATTATGTTATGTAATATTGTATTATATTTATTATATAGATCCACATACATACACACATATATTATCTACTTACTACAAATACCATTGTTCAACTGTGGCTATTATGCATGAAGTCAAGAGTCACGGCACTGTCATTCAAAACCAACTTAGCTAAAAACTGTGTGATGCTAAAGGAAACTGAAGATTAAAAGCATCATAAGGATTGTGATCTGTTGTGATGTAGTGTACAGAATGACTCATCCAATAAATGTAACAGGCTCATCAAACAGAGTGCATAAATGTCACTTACAGTACATGCTGCATTTTAAATCACTGTTGCTCCTATACCAACATTTCTTAAATATTTCACCACTTCTGACACTGATATCAAATTTATGTGATACAACTCACTCTGACGCATATTAATCTCAAAACTAACAAAGAACAAATGTGCACGATGTGCCATTTAATATCTCCTCAACACTCCATAGCTCTTAAATGTTTCAGTCTAAACTTGACTCATCATTATTCTTTAAAGCTAACCTTGAAACGTGTTTCAATCCCGTTCAATCAGCCCATGAAGTCAAGCATTAGCGCTCAGCTCTAACAAATTCCTGCAGATATGGTATTGCAACTGCCAGCGATAATGGAGTAACTCTGTGCTTCTGTTATGCCCGCAGGTGTGACATTATGCAGGGCAGTTAACAGTGTGTCAGGGAGCGAGCCCATTAAACACAGTAGTGGGTGGAGATGCATCCCAATAGGGAGGAAGTCTTAGTCCAGTTAGCATATTTCATCTGCCTTAATACCCAAATAAAATGTAATATAGCCAAGGGAGGATGTGTCAGTACTCCACTGAGTATGTCGAGCATTTGAAAACATGCAGTGTGAGAGACAGAATATTTGTATGCAACTAAAATGTGTGGCTGTTTTATAAAATGCTTTCATGTTGCTTAGTATCAAAGTGGTATGATGGTAATACAATCTTGGAATAACATGCAAAAATCATGGTCTATGTATATAATAATCAAACAGTACATATAGACCCTTTTTCTGTTGGTAAACATTGTGACGTTTTTCTGTGGGCGGAGGTTAGGTGGAGGCAGAAAGATTCCCCTGACCGCTTCACTAACTCTAGTTATGAAGTGTTAGCTTGTTTTTTTTTAACAATGACTGGAGAAAATCCGATTTTACCTGCATATGTAAGGTCACTCACTGTACGCGACCGTGATTGTTATTTGAAAAGGTTAACTTTAACGGACGAAACCAGATCGGCCGACCCGTACACGCTCACTCAAAGCTTGGACAATCTGACAGGATTAACGTTACCGGTTGAGTGACTCACATCTAACGTGTATAGTAAAGACAAACTCACCGTGTCTATCTAGTCATGAAGATGTATATACATTTCAGTTTCAGCAGGCAACTATTTTTACAGCTACATTATTATTCCAGCCACAATTAATCACAACAATGTATATACAATTACAAATGATTAAACATAAATCGTCAGTTTGTTGTTTTACACACATGCACACAGACATTATTTCATACACGACATAGTCGTGAGATGCATAAGAAATCTTTAGACGCACCCATAAAAACAAAAGACAATACTTTATTGAACCTTTTCTGACAAGAAGTGTGCGCTGCAAATGCAAGCATTTTTGACAATCGTTTCTGTCCAGTCCGCTCGTTTTATTGTGTTTAACCACAGCAGTCATCGTTTTTTTGTCTGGCAGTGGCAGCAGGTATGCAATAAAATGTCTAATTTGAGGCTGTATTACGTCGATTCTGGCGCCCAACATCACAACAAGATTATATTTGAAGCTCCTTGTGTAGCCGAATCTGTGCTGGTTTGAATTGGCCGCCTCCAGTTTTCCCTTTTTTTTGCCTCCAGCTAGTGCTGTGATGTAATTGTGACGTGGGCCCTAAAAGGGTCTATAGTGAGTTTCTAAAATCTGACGCCAGTATCAAAAGTGCTTTTTTTTTTCATACAAGATTTTCATTCCATGATCATGTTCTCACTTTCTTTCTTTCTTTCTTTCTTTCTTTCTTTCTTTCTTTCTTAATTTTAAGGGTTTTTTACTCTAAAATTATGTTTTATCAACTAAAATGATAGGCCATTTTAGTTTATGATAATTGTGCAAAATGTGGAATAGGTCAAACATCAACCACAGTTTCCAATACATGGCAACACTTTACAATAAGGTTCCATTAGTTAATGTTAGTTAATGTATTACATAACATGAACGAACTATGAACAGTACATTTATTACAGTTTATTAATATTGTACATTATACATGTATTAATCTTTGTTAATGTTAGTTAATGAAAATGCAGTCGTTCATTGTTAGTTCATGTTCACAGTGCATTAACTAATGTTAACAAGCACAACTTTTGATTTTAATGATGCATTAATAAATGTTGAAATTAACATTAACTAAGATTAATAAATGCTGTAAAAGTAGTGTTCATGCTTAGTTCATGTTAACTAAAGTAGTTAACTAATGTTGATTAATCTTATTGTAAAGTGTTACCCAATACATTAGTCCAGATCTATTAATACTTCAGATCAACTAATTGTTCAATTATGTTCAGATATTTTCAGAAATTTATGACTCTGGGGTCAGTAAGCTTTATTCTATTATTTTTTTTAATTAATTAATTAATTAATTAATTAATGTATTTATTAATTAAATTTTTTTTTTCAAGAAATTAATACTTTTATCAGGAAGGATGCATTCAATTGCTCAAAAGTTGCAATGAATACATTTATAATGCTACAAAAGATTTATATTTCAAATAAATTATAATTTTTTAAAACACTGATAATATAAATGTTTCTTTTGCAAAAATCAGAATATTAGAATAATTTCTGAAGGACCATGTGACACTGAAGACTGGAGTAATGTATTATTAATAATAAATATATGCAAACAGTAAACATTTGCTTTAACAGTAACAATATTTCACAACATTACTGTTTTTACTGGATTGATTTATTTATTTACAAATGAATGCAGCTTTGGTGAGCATAAGAGACTTCTTTGAAAAACATTACAAATCCTACCAAACTTTATAACCATAGTGTATATTCATTGTGTCAAACATATAAACAATGCATTAACATAAAACATGAAACTGCCTTTAAAATCCTGAGAGAAAACCTGCACAAATAATAAAAAAATATAGAATAATTTTACATAATACATTTTCTATTTTTAGTTTGTTTTTTAAATAATAATAATAATAATAATAATAATAATGAATCAAGAATTTCAGTGTGGTCTCAGACTTTTGGACACTGCATTAAAGTCTGATCCCATCGCTGCACTACAAATCCAACACAGTACAGTATAACTCCCAGAAAGTTAATTAGCTTTAAATCTGCCAAGTGTCATTAGATCCAATCTTATCGCATGCTGCAGATTTGTTAATCTTTAAAGCTGTAATTAACTTATCAATAAAGATTAAGGATCCAAAACCTCTGTGGCCAGAAACAAACCCCGACCCAACAGACCTGTGATCTTTTTTATATATATATATATATATTTCATCACAAAAGAGCATCAGTATCACTATGAGAAAAACAGTAAAAACATTGCAAACAGTGTACTGTTAAAGGCAATTTGCTCCATCAATGCTCTTGATAACATAAGGGAAGATTTTCAACGGAATGAAGTAATATCAAATATTCCCTAGTGTGGAGGAAATTAATGGTTGCTATTGAAACTGTTATGAGGAAGTAAATCAAATGCTGTGGTGTGCTTATCAGGATTCATTGGGATTCTAGAGGGCGTTCGCACAACCCTATTCGAATAAACCTGAAAAGAGCACAAGGAATGATCATATCCCTGAGCCCATAGTCACAGATCTGCTCAAATTGATTGGTTGTTGTTGGATGTGGTTAGATGTTATGATCTCTGTCTTTCTCTCTTGCCCAATGGCTCACTCTTCACATGCTCTTCCCGGGGATTTGGAGCTTTGTCTTTTGCAATAGGGTGAGAAATCTTGGGAAGGAGCGTCAGTGCACTTTGTTGGTCAATTAAAAGTTGTTGGAAACTTTGTCCAAAGCTCTGCTGCCTCCGCTTGTTACTCGCAACTTAAAAGTGAGTAAAAAAGAGTGCTGAACTTTCTCTACTAATAGGGGTTTCTCAGCCATGCGAACAGCTAATGCTTCCATTAAAATAGATTCTGGTCTAGACAGTTATGCTCTGCAGTCAACATGTGATTTAGAAAATGAAATACTTTTCAGAAGGGCACTAGATGTCTTGGAGAGAATTACAGCCCGCTGTGCATTCTGGCAAGCACGTAACCCCATGCTGGCTGTGGACTGATGATAGCATCACCTCCTTTCCTTATAGATCACCTCTGCCTGTGCCTAAAACTACAAGGGCCTTTTCACACTGCAGACCCGAGTCCATTAGAAGTCAGAGTTCAGTTTGGCTGGACGATGTGAAAGCTGTTTTCTAAGGGAATTGCATGCGTGGGAGCTTAAACACGAGTTGGTCAGTGACTGAAGAATTGCAACATACTGTAAAACGTGATTTAAACCGATTAAAAAGTACATTTTCTGTGTTCTTTATACCAACAGCATTTGTGACCTAACCACAAACATTTATTTACACTCATTTTCTTAAAGGAACAGTTCACCCAAAAATTTTAATTTGCAGTAAATGTACTCGCCCTCAGGCCATCCAAGCTGTAGATGAGTTTATTTCTTAATCAGAACAGATTTGAGGAAATCTAGCATTACATCACTTGCTCACCGATGGATCCTCTACAGTGAATGGGTGCCGTCAGAATGAGAGTCCAAACAGCTGATAAAAACATCACAATGATCCACAAGTAATCCACAAGACTCCAGTCCATCAGTCATCGTTTTTTTGTCTGGCAGTGGCAGCAGGTATGCAATAAAATTTCTAATTTGAGGCTGTATTACGTCGATTCTGGCGCCCAACATCACAACAAGATTATATTTGAAGCTCCTTGTGTAGCCGAATCTGTGCTGGTTTGAATTGGCCGCCTCCAGTTTTCCCTTTTTTTTGCCTCCAGCTAGTGCTGTGATGTAATTGTGACGTGGGCCCTAAAAGGGTCTATAGTGAGTTTCTAAAATCTGACGCCAGTATCAAAAGTGCTTTTTTTTTTCATACAAGATTTTCATTCCATGATCATGTTCTCACTTTCTTTCTTTCTTTCTTTCTTTCTTAATTTTAAGGGTTTTTTACTCTAAAATTATGTTTTATCAACTAAAATGATAGGCCATTTTAGTTTATGATAATTGTGCAAAATGTGGAATAGGTCAAACATCAACCACAGTTTTCAATACATGGCAACACTTTACAATAAGGTTCCATTAGTTAATGTTAGTTAATGTATTACATAACATGAACGAACTATGAACAGTACATTTATTACAGTTTATTAATATTGTACATTATACATGTATTAATCTTTGTTAATGTTAGTTAATGAAAATGCAGTCGTTCATTGTTAGTTCATGTTCACAGTGCATTAACTAATGTTAACAAGCACAACTTTTGATTTTAATGATGCATTAATAAATGTTGAAATTAACATTAACTAAGATTAATAAATGCTGTAAAAGTAGTGTTCATGCTTAGTTCATGTTAACTAAAGTAGTTAACTAATGTTGATTAATCTTATTGTAAAGTGTTACCCAATACATTAGTCCAGATCTATTAATACTTCAGATCAACTAATTGTTCAATTATGTTCAGATATTTTCAGAAATTTATGACTCTGGGGTCAGTAAGCTTTATTCTATTATTTTTTTTAATTAATTAATTAATTAATTAATTAATGTATTTATTAATTAAATTTTTTTTTTCAAGAAATTAATACTTTTATCAGGAAGGATGCATTCAATTGCTCAAAAGTTGCAATGAATACATTTATAATGCTACAAAAGATTTATATTTCAAATAAATTATAATTTTTTAAAACACTGATAATATAAATGTTTCTTTTGCAAAAATCAGAATATTAGAATAATTTCTGAAGGACCATGTGACACTGAAGACTGGAAGCAGTCATCGTTTTTTTGTCTGGCAGTGGCAGCAGGTATGCAATAAAATTTCTAATTTGAGGCTGTATTACGTCGATTCTGGCGCCCAACATCACAACAAGATTATATTTGAAGCTCCTTGTGTAGCCGAATCTGTGCTGGTTTGAATTGGCCGCCTCCAGTTTTCCCTTTTTTTTGCCTCCAGCTAGTGCTGTGATGTAATTGTGACGTGGGCCCTAAAAGGGTCTATAGTGAGTTTCTAAAATCTGACGCCAGTATCAAAAGTGCTTTTTTTTTTCATACAAGATTTTCATTCCATGATCATGTTCTCACTTTCTTTCTTTCTTTCTTTCTTTCTTTCTTTCTTTCTTTCTTTCTTTCTTTCTTTCTTTCTTTCTTTCTTTCTTTCTTTCTTTCTTTCTTTCTTTCTTTCTTTCTTTCTTTCTTTCTTTCTTTCTTTCTTTCTTTCTTTCTTTCTTTCTTTCTTTCTTTCTTTCTTTCTTTCTTTCTTTCTTAATTTTAAGGGTTTTTTACTCTAAAATTATGTTTTATCAACTAAAATGATAGGCCATTTTAGTTTATGATAATTGTGCAAAATGTGGAATAGGTCAAACATCAACCACAGTTTCCAATACATGGCAACACTTTACAATAAGGTTCCATTAGTTAATGTTAGTTAATGTATTACATAACATGAACGAACTATGAACAGTACATTTATTACAGTTTATTAATATTGTACATTATACATGTATTAATCTTTGTTAATGTTAGTTAATGAAAATGCAGTCGTTCATTGTTAGTTCATGTTCACAGTGCATTAACTAATGTTAACAAGCACAACTTTTGATTTTAATGATGCATTAATAAATGTTGAAATTAACATTAACTAAGATTAATAAATGCTGTAAAAGTAGTGTTCATGCTTAGTTCATGTTAACTAAAGTAGTTAACTAATGTTGATTAATCTTATTGTAAAGTGTTACCCAATACATTAGTCCAGATCTATTAATACTTCAGATCAACTAATTGTTCAATTATGTTCAGATATTTTCAGAAATTTATGACTCTGGGGTCAGTAAGCTTTATTCTATTTTTTTTTAAATTAATTAATTAATGTATTTATTAATTAAATTTTTTTTTTCAAGAAATTAATACTTTTATCAGGAAGGATGCATTCAATTGCTCAAAAGTTGCAATGAATACATTTATAATGCTACAAAAGATTTATATTTCAAATAAATTATAATTTTTTAAAACACTGATAATATAAATGTTTCTTTTGCAAAAATCAGAATATTAGAATAATTTCTGAAGGACCATGTGACACTGAAGACTGGAGTAATGTATTATTAATAATAAATATATGCAAACAGTAAACATTTGCTTTAACAGTAACAATATTTCACAACATTACTGTTTTTACTGGATTGATTTATTTATTTACAAATGAATGCAGCTTTGGTGAGCATAAGAGACTTCTTTGAAAAACATTACAAATCCTACCAAACTTTATAACCATAGTGTATATTCATTGTGTCAAACATATAAACAATGCATTAACATAAAACATGAAACTGCCTTTAAAATCCTGAGAGAAAACCTGCACAAATAATAAAAAAATATAGAATAATTTTACATAATACATTTTATGTTTTTTAAATAATAATAATAATAATGAATCAAGAATTTCAGTGTGGTCTCAGACTTTTGGACACTGCATTAAAGTCTGATCCCATCGCTGCACTACAAATCCAACACAGTACAGTATAACTCCCAGAAAGTTAATTAGCTTTAAATCTGCCAAGTGTCATTAGATCCAATCTTATCGCATGCTGCAGATTTGTTAATCTTTAAAGCTGTAATTAACTTATCAATAAAGATTAAGGATCCAAAACCTCTGTGGCCAGAAACAAACCCCGACCCAACAGACCTGTGATCTTTTTTATATATATATATATATATTTCATCACAAAAGAGCATCAGTATCACTATGAGAAAAACAGTAAAAACATTGCAAACAGTGTACTGTTAAAGGCAATTTGCTCCATCAATGCTCTTGATAACATAAGGGAAGATTTCCAACGGAATGAAGTAATATCAAATATTCCCTAGTGTGGAGGAAATTAATGGTTGCTATTGAAACTGTTATGAGGAAGTAAATCAAATGCTGTGGTGTGCTTATCAGGATTCATTGGGATTCTAGAGGGCGTTCGCACAACCCTATTCGAATAAACCTGAAAAGAGCACAAGGAATGATCATATCCCTGAGCCCATAGTCACAGATCTGCTCAAATTGATTGGTTGTTGTTGGATGTGGTTAGATGTTATGATCTCTGTCTTTCTCTCTTGCCCAATGGCTCACTCTTCACATGCTCTTCCCGGGGATTTGGAGCTTTGTCTTTTGCAATAGGGTGAGAAATCTTGGGAAGGAGCGTCAGTGCACTTTGTTGGTCAATTAAAAGTTGTTGGAAACTTTGTCCAAAGCTCTGCTGCCTCCGCTTGTTACTCGCAACTTAAAAGTGAGTAAAAAAGAGTGCTGAGCAGACCTGTGATCTTTTTTATATATATATATATATTTCATCACAAAAGAGCATCAGTATCACTATGAGAAAAACAGTAAAAACATTGCAAACAGTGTACTGTTAAAGGCAATTTGCTCCATCAATGCTCTTGATAACATAAGGGAAGATTTTCAACGGAATGAAGTAATATCAAATATTCCCTAGTGTGGAGGAAATTAATGGTTGCTATTGAAACTGTTACGAGGAAGTAAATCAAATGCTGTCGTGTGCTGATCAGGATTCATTGGGATTCTAGAGGGCGTTCGCACAACCCTACTCGAATAAACCTGAAAAGAGCACAAGGAATGATCATATCCCTGAGCCCATAGTCACAGATCTGCTCAAATTGACTGGTTGTTGTTGGATGTGGTTAGATGTTATGATCTCTGTCTTTCTCTCTTGCCCAATGGCTCACTCTTCACATGCTCTTCCCGGGGATTTGGAGCTTTGTCTTTGCAATAGGGTGAGAAATCTTGGGAAGGAGCGTCAGTGCACTTTGTTGGTCAATTAAAAGTTGTTGGAAACTTTGTCCAAAGCTCTGCTGCCTCCGCTTGTTACTCGCAACTTAAAAGTGAGTAAAAAAGAGTGCTGAACTTTCTCTACTAATAGGGGTTTCTCAGCCATGCGAACAGCTAATGCTTCCATTAAAATAGATTCTGGTCTAGACAGTTATGCTCTGCAGTCAACATGTGATTTAGAAAATGAAATACTTTTCAGAAGGGCACTAGATGTCTTGGAGAGAATTACAGCCCGCTGTGCATTCTGGCAAGCACGTAACCCCATGCTGGCTGTGGACTGATGATAGCATCACCTCCTTTCCTTATAGATCACCTCTGCCTGTGCCTAAAACTACAAGGGCCTTTTCACACTGCAGACCCGAGTCCATTAGAAGTCAGAGTTCAGTTTGGCTGGACGATGTGAAAGCTGTTTTCTAAGGGAATTGCATGCGTGGGAGCTTAAACACGAGTTGGTCAGTGACTGAAGAATTGCAACATACTGTAAAACGTGATTTAAACCGATTAAAAAGTACATTTTCTGTGTTCTTTATACCAACAGCATTTGTGACCTAACCACAAACATTTATTTACACTCATTTTCTTAAAGGAACAGTTCACCCAAAAATTTTAATTTGCTGTAAATGTACTCGCCCTCAGGCCATCCAAGCTGTAGATGAGTTTATTTCTTAATCAGAACAGATTTGAGGAAATCTAGCATTACATCACTTGCTCACCGATGGATCCTCTACAGTGAATGGGTGCCGTCAGAATGAGAGTCCAAACAGCTGATAAAAACATCACAATGATCCACAAGACTCCAGTCCATCAATTAACTACATGTCAAGCGAAAAGCTCAGTTTTTGTAAGAAACAAATCCATCAACAAGACATTTTTTTAACTTCAAACCATTACTTCTGACTAAAATAATTCATCTATCCATAATATTGCTTTCTCCAGTGAAAAAGTAATTTAATCTGAATTAGGATAGAAAGATGCACAGATCAAGCATAATATACAAGACAAAACAGTCCAAAACACTTCTAAACAAATATATTGGTGGATTTTGAGGTGAGAGGAGAACAGGGGATAGACTTTTTCACTGGAGAAAGCGTTATTATGGACTTGTATTTTAACCGAAAACAAGTGTTTTAAAGTTAAAACGCCTTGATGGATTTGTTTCTTACAAACATGCAGCTTTACCCTGCCTTCTCTTCTTGTGTTCTTACTTATTAAAAGGTTGCCACTAGTATTTAGGGTGGAAATTACGTTGATGATGAATATGTACCATGGTTTGGAGCCAAATAATACAATGTGGAAAATAGACCTGTGAAAGTGAAGGGATACGAATCAGAATCAATCCAGCAATCAAAAAAAAAAAAACTCTCAAAACTCAAACCCCAAAATGACTAGCATGAGTTGTGTTTTGGATGATGGTGTACCCAGTAGGCTTATATCTAAAAACGTAGTCAACCAGGTTCACTTGAAACATAAAGCTAGTTGACCATTCTCACAATCTAGATTTTTCTGGCAAACAGCTTGGACAATCTAGCACAAAACAGCCTAGACCAGTTTTTTTTTTCAGCAGAAAAGTGAAACAGCCTTAATTAGCTGCCAAAATGCAGTGTTTAAATAAGTGAAATGTGTTTAAATACTACAAATGTCTCTTATATAATCACAGCAAGATGCTGGGGCTGGAACTGAAACACTTTCACCAGCTGTGCAGGGCAATAAGTTGACACTGCTTAAGGAAACAATGCTAACAATGAGCTCATTTAGTCTGAAAGTGAATCAAACAGCTTTAGCTGCACATGTATGAAGCCAGCTACATTGATTGATTGCTCATTCTATTGATGAAAAAGGTGTCACAAGACTGAGTAATGTATTACACTTTCTTACCACTTCCAAGGTTGCATTGTTTTATGAAAACAACAATAATAGATTAAGCCAGTCCAAAAAACTGCACAAATGCATTTATTTTATACACAGCTTACACTGAACATGATTTAGCACCAATGACATTTGACTGTGGATGTAGCTATGTAACACAACACACAACATTCACGAGAAAAAAAAAATGTTGCTCTTGTCTTTCTTTCTTTCATAATACATTCAAATAAAGAAATAGATAAGATAAATAAATTCAAATGAATAAATATTGTATTTCTTATAACTGAAATAAACTAACAACTAACACTCTTGTCAATTTATTTCTCATAATTGAGAAAGTTCACATTTTGATATATTGCACACTTTGTCATAATAACATTTTATATTTAGTACACTGAAGGCTGGAATACACTACGCCATTTTAAAAATCTGAACAAATTTTAAAGCACTAGCCATTGTATCATTGCATGATTACGGAAGAAAATCATATACTAAATGACTGAGGCCTACAAATCAGGGCAGAAATGTGGGCAAAAGTTGTATATTCCAGCCTTAAGGTGGAAACTTCTGTATGTATGTTTGTCTATGTATTTGTTTGTTTGTTTGGCATTGGGTCACCATTTGAAGTCCAATGTAAAATAAAAGTCATAGAACCACTGCTATATACAATTGCATATTAGATTGCATTAGATTGCATAAGATGGCAATGGAATAATTATTATAGCACAATACAGAGCACTAAATCCACAACACATAATGTTTCAGCTCATTCAGTGTAATGCAGAAATGTAAAGTCTTGCAGTAAACACACACACACACACACACACACGCGCGCGCGCTCAGCAAAGCTCCCCACTAGTAATAAACTGCAGTGAGGCCTCTGTGGATGCTGTTTCACTAATCTGCTGAACAAGATTTTCCATACTGGTTTACCAAACACGTTTTGGATTAAAGCCATTCTATTACAGAGCGAGGGGGAGAAGAAGAAATAACACGACTTGAGCCATGTTTTCTCAATAGCCCTTAAAGAGTATTTGCTTCTTGGTAGGGGATCATATATAGCTGGAAATAAAGAAGTCTTCCTAAAATGGGACTTTGTGGGATTACGGCGGTTGTGGGTGAAAAGCAAGTATTACTGGCGTTACAGTTTCTGCTCAAATGAGCTTAGCAGCGGTTTTAATGAGAGTGTCAATCAAAGAAGCATGGAAGACTGCCAAATGAGCCACTAATTGGAGGTCAAGTGGTGAAGTACCAACACTGAAAAGCAGTTACAAATAGTCCACTTTAAGGACCTGACAGGAATCATACACCTCTCAAACAACAACTTTAAAGGTTGACTTTTAAGGACAGATGTGTTGCCTGTGGGACTTTATTGACAAGTGCTGTGCTTTTTTAATTAAGATAAGCATACAACATGCTCCTGGAAACACCAATTAGTGGTTATGGTACTTATTTTGAATGACACATTTCATCATGCATCATTGTCAGGGCTTTGGGCTCTCTACAGTAACTCATTGTCCAAAAGTCGGTGTCACTGTGCTCCCGTGGAGCAACATAATTGGTCTCAAAGCAGACAAACTATGAACATGAGCCCCAATGTCCATTAAACCAGACATGTTTGAGGGCCAAGATTCATCGTTGTGGGCTGAGCTCTGACAATATTACCAAAGGGAACTAACCGCTCCCCCCCATATGTTCGCCTGAAAGCAAAACAATTTGTTGTCCATGTCTTCCCTATTGAAAAGACCAGAATAGCTGGTAAGATGTTGTGTTAAGGACGTTCTTCCTCAGTATGGGATTCTGGTGTGTTGGCAAGCCCACAAATGTTCTTAAAACTCATCTTTGATCAATAGAATGACATACTGATTATTTTTCCCTGTAAAAATTGTTTATTAATGCCTTAAAATAGCTTGAATATAACTCTACATCCTTACCTCATTTAGTATATTTGGATTAATTAATATGCAAATTAATTCAATTCAATTCATGTTTATTTGTATTTACGATACAAATCATTGCAAAGCAGCTGTACAATATATGTTTCTATAATATATTTAGAAGTAGCTTATCAGTGGTGACTATGTCAGTAAATGTACATATGGCAGAAATGTATTGAAAAAATCAATCAAAGACGTAATCAAACAGACTATGAACAGTATTAACAGCAATTATTATATGTTGCAATCAAACTTATAGCAAAATTTGGTAGTTCTGTATGTTGTTTCAGGGTTGGCATCATCTGAAGTCCTCTGAGGGGTTGGCATCATCTCTTCTCAGGTGTTCTGGATCCAGACTGAAGCTTGTGTAAATCCTAGTTACCACAGGATGTCAATCCCGTGGCAAAAACAGAGAAACAAATAGAGACATTATTAGCGTAGCTGCTGTTCCAACCAAGCAAAATTGATTTGTATAACCCAAGCTAAAGAATATTAATGTGCATTTGATCAGATGTAACTGCAGTACAAGATTATGAGATGCATTATTTGAATGCTTGGTCAAAGAGATGTGTCTTTAATCTAGATTTAAACAAAGAGAGTGTGTCTGAACCCCGAACGTTATCAGGAAGGCTATTCCAGAGTTTGGGAGCCAAATGCGAAAAAGCTCAACCTCCTTTAGTGGACTTTGCTATCCTAGGTACTACCAAAAGTCCAGAGTTTTGCGACCTTAGGGAGCGTGATGGATTGTAGTGTGATAGAAGACTAATTAGGTACGCAGGAGCTAACCCACACTGTAAAAAGTAATCACTGAATCTACTTAAAAAAAGCGAGTAAACATAACTGATTTTTACAAATTTGTTGAATTTACTTAATTACACTCTGTTATGTGAACTTTCAGGTGGATGCAATAGTTAAACTAAACAACTTTAGTAAACAGTACTTAAGAGCATCTAGTTTGTTGGATTAAATCCCACTATGTGCCCTAATAACTCTAGACCAGTAGGTGGCGGAAGTGCACCAATAGGTGGCGGAAGGTTGGTTTAAACAAAACATCACCAGAAGAAGACAACGAACTGAACTTCAGAGTCAGATCGTGTTTGAAATGTGGCCGCAAGATTAGGTACGTTTTTGGTGATCTACTTATAAACTATATTGTCACAGTGTGTGCTATCGTTTTTGAGGAAAAGAAAAGGCAGATTTTATTAGTTTTTACTGACGTGTATTACTGTAACCATCAGTTAGCGTACTAGCTAGCCAATGGCTTACAAGCTAGATTACAAGCATAAAATTCTTAGGAAAAAAGGAAAGGGAATGTATAATAAAAGAACAGAGTTAGAAAGAAGAGAAAAAAATACTTAAAGGGTTAGTTCACTCAAAAATGAAAATTCTGTCATTAATTACTCACCCTCATGTCGTTCCAAACCTATAATACCTTTGTTAATTTTCAGAACACAATTTAAGATATTTCTGATGAAATCCAAGAGCTTTCTGCATAGACAGCAACACAACTACCATGTTCAAGACCCAGAAAGAAAGAAAGGACATCGTTCACGAGAGTACCACGATGCATGCGTGTGATGCTGCTGGAGCCGGCGTTCTGACGTAGAACACGCATGCACTGTGCCTTGTTTACAAGCATTCTCAGATTTCATCAAAAATATCTTCATTTGTGTTCCGAAGATGAATGAAGGTCTTACTGGTTTGGAACGACATGAGA
>NW_015505551.1:26603-40855 GCF_001515645.1 Sinocyclocheilus grahami
TAGAAAATGGTAAATCTAGATTTACAAGGTGTCATAAAAGGGATGTTGATGTTTGTTTTTTTTCTATTTATTTCCTGAGTGCAGTATGTGCAATTTTTCTTACAGTGTTAAATTGTTGATTTGATAGCATGCCTAAAAAATAATGACTTGAAGTAACATTGTTTTAAACAAATAAATGCCCTATTGTTGTGCTAATAATCTGTTTTCTGTCTTTGTATTAACAACTTCAAGGTTTGAGTACAGCTTACTTGAGAAATTTAAGGCAATCTGTTTCCACACATTTGTCTAGTAATGTGAACAAAGCAGACTTGTTAAGAGAACTGTTTTGTTTGAGTTCTGTGATCTCTAAGTTGGCTGAACTTGTCAAATTGAGTTAGCAACACTCAAGTTTTCTGGTAACCTATACATATACACAAGTTACCTATACAAAGTTACAGTAAGTTTTATTAACTCAAAAATGATAAACTAATTTGCTTGAGAAATTTGAGGCAATCAGTTTCCACAAGTTTTCCAAGTAAGTTCAACTAATTACTTTTTACAGTGCATTAAGGGCCTTATACACTCTTAAAAATAAAGGTGTTTCACGATGCCATAGAAGAACCTTTTTGTCTAAACCTTTAACATCTGAAGAACCTTTCTGTTTCACAAAAGGTTCTTTGTGGTGAAAAAAGGTTCTTCAGATTATAAAAAGGTAAGAAAGAGATGGTTCTTTAAAGAACCTTTGACTGAATGGTTCTTTGTGGAACCAAAAATGGTTCTTCTATGGCATCGCTGTGAAGAACCTTTTGAAGCAGCTTTATTTTTAAGAGTGTAGGTAAGTAATAATATTTTGTAACTGATACGGAACTTAGCCAGTGCAGAGACTGTAAAATTGGGGTAATATGATCATATTTTCTTGACCTGGTAAGGATTCTCGCCACTGCATTTTGGACTGCCTGTAGCTTGTTTATTGAAGATGCAGGACAACCAGCTAGCAGTGCATTACAATAGTCCAGTCTAGAGGTCATGAATGCATGAACTAGCTTTTCTGCATCAGAAACATGTTTCGTGGCTTGGAAATGTTTCTAAGATGGAAGAATGCTGTTTTTGTAACATGGGAAGTTGCTGTCTAATATAACACCCAGAGTTTTGACTGTAGAGGAAGTAACAGTACATCTGTCTAGTTGCAAATTGTAATCCAATAGATTCTGTGTGCTGTTTTTTGGTCCAAAACGTAATATCTCTGTCTTATCCGAATTTAATAGGAGAAAATTATTACTTTTACATTTTTGACACACTCTGTTAGCTTAGATAATTTAGAAGTTTCACCTGGTCTTGTTGAAATATACAGTTAATTAGTCCCTGCTTCCACTCAATAGTCACACCAGCTTGGATTACCTGCTCCACGTTCACTATATTAACTGAAGTATTAACACAAGTGGAAATATTGGATTAATTCAGCCTTATATGTTTGAACCAGAAACTGATTATGTATTATGTATTACTCTTAACGTTGGACATGTAAAAGTAAGTTATATAATTAGGTTTGAGTGTGTTCCCATTCGCCATCTCAGACAGCTACCTTCAAAAAATCAACATACTGAAACAGGTTCAAATCACATATTTGAGACTGTCTTAGGTACTCTGCAGTTTAACCCTTGTATGGTGTTCGGGTCTGCGGGACCCGTTTTCACTTTTTATCAAAATAAAAATTATACTAAAAATTATTTTTTTCAAAGTCAGAGTCCTTGGCCTTGGCTCATTTTCTGTGAAGAACATGTATCAGAACAAATTTTCAATTACCACTTACTGTACACCCCCGCACCACCCCCACCACACACACACACTTATATTACATACAGGATGTTCAGGTCCACTGGAACCAGTGCTAATAAAAGAGTGGACATTTTAGGTCCTGTGTACCTTCACTCTGTCCTCCTATTGTCTGGGCCTGCTATTAGTATGTGTGTGTGTGTGTGTGTGTGTGTGGGAGAGAGTCTGTAAGAGTGTGAGTGTAAATGTGAGTTTTGTGTTTCTGCCCCTGCTGTTCCCGCACAAGGTTGTAGCACTTTAATTCATAAATGTGATCTAACAATGGTAAAGTGCAAATTTTCACCATACATACTGTTTATATTGCTTGAAATTGAGATGAAGTAAACATCTGTTGAGTATTGTTATATATAATTTTTAATTATGTTGAATTAAAAACCCAAAACTGTAGCGGGTCCACCAGAACCACGAACACTGGCTGAGTAACAAAAATATGAACACCACACAAGTGTTAAAGAATAAAATGCTCAGCAATGGTGTTGACTGATGAATTTGCCCATGGTTTGTCTTTAAGCATATTAAAAACAGAAGCTAGACAAGCAAACGATGATGGAAAAGTTTAAGAGTTCTTTAAAAGGGGTCTTTAAAAGTTTCTAACCAGTGAATACTGCTCTCTATCTGAACAGTCCACTGCTCATCACTGAATGCATCCAGACTTTGTCCCCACCTATCCTTCATATTTCCATTTTCCATTTCCATTATTGATCACCTTCAGTTTTCCATCCTGCCACTTTTTCTCATTCTCAACAATGCATTTGCACCAAAGAATCAAGACCACGGCACCTCCCTCACCTTTGGCAAGGACATCGATGTTAGTCATTACGAAAATATGACTGCCCTAGACGTTTGTCCTCCCTAGAGGGTTTCCTGCATCTAATCTGAACTTGTCTTGACTTTCTATTTTCTGTTTCAGGAAGCCAAAGTTCACTCAACAGGCGCTAATGTCTTCAGATGTCTCTCACTCCCTCGGGTCACCAGACTCTTCCTGGACCACCCAATCCTCAGAGGAGCCCTGCACATCTCCAACTTCTTCACTTTTCACCAAGCCTGCAAAGTACCTGGGAGGAAATTTGTTTTGGATGAGGAAGCAAAGGATTGAGTGCCAAGGTTTTTCTCAGCTTGTCACACTCTAAAATGTTGTAGATCTGGAATTACTGTGATAAAAATCACTGTTTAAAGGAGCAGACGATTAGGATGGATTGGATTTATATCATATTTCAGTCTCATATATATTTTTCATTCAACCCTCTGATGTGTATGATCGGATTGGTAGATCATTTCACACTGGCTCCTGAAGTGCATGATCCTATATTAGAATGTCTTCATTAAATATGTATTGGGCCTCTAATGATCAAAAAAATAAATAAAAATAAATAAAAAGACCTGCTACACACAATCTACTAAAAGTCATCTTTTATCAGACATAATGTTTCTTGAGAGGTTATATAGGATCACTGCATGAATATGAATTAGTCAATATGGAAATTGAAAACCCTTTTAATCTCCACCGTCTGTTCAGGCATATTTCTGTCAAATCATCAGGCCCTAGTATTATGATATTAACCCCCAGTTTCACAGACAAGGCTTAAAGTCACCATGAAATCAAAATGTTAAATTCTTATTTTTTAATGGAATCCTGTAGTGTTTATTATAAATAATGTATCCGTGCACTTCATAATTTTTTTTTTAATTCATGTGCTCTCATAATCTTTAATCAAAAAGGTTAACCTCTCTCTCAAAATGAGTCATCTTCTCTTCCGGTCACGGCGCAAGGGCGGAGCTAGTGACGTGAGGGGTAAACGCTGGGATAAGCGACAGGGGGGAAAGCTGAAGCTGATGCGTCACTTTAGCACTGACACCAGTCATGAGGGAGTACGTTACCCCTAAACATTGAAAATATATTAGGATATTACGACAACATTACTCTTAGGACATCGCAATATATTTTTTTTCATGAATATGACATGAACCTGATGGAGGACACGCTCAGTCATTCAGGCAGTCTCTCTCTCTCTCTCGTGCGTGCTGTTTAGGCATGTTTTGTGCCATTGATTGTCGTCATCATCCTTAATAAATAAAGCATTTATTCATGCTTGCGTGTCGGCTGTGAATCCAGTGGAGAGAAATCCCCCACCACTAACTGCAAACTGGCATTCAGATCTGCCTCCATTTTGTTAGCAACGCCCCAGCTTCCAATGATCCAATCAATTCCTAAAGGAGGAAATCAAGTCCCGCCCTCTCATTTCAGATGCCGTTTCACTCCGATATACGTCACAGTAGAGAAGAAAAGACAATCGCAACTTCCATTTCATGCCGACTTTAAACATAGTCCCAGACTAAAATGCATGTCTGGACTGTTTTACCTGAAAGAATCTTGCACTGACATATCTTAAAATATGTCAATGCCATTGTTTTGTTTCAAGATGCACACAAGTAATGTTATTTTCTAAGGCATGTTTATAAAAGATACTTCCTATTGTCCTAATTGAACGATGGCCTAATCCTGGCTTAACCTAAGCCATGTCTATGAAACAAGGCCATAGTATATTACTTATAATGAGGAAAAGATTATGTACTGTAATAAGTTCTGGTGCTATAGGGGAAAAAATAAAAAACACTAATAATAAATAATATTAATAAAACTAATATTAATGATATAAACATACTACTATATGGCACGACACAGCGGTAAGTGTCAAAACAGAGGAATTTATTGACTGAGGAGCAGGGAGAATCAGAAGCAGACGAGAGGTGAGTAAAGCAAGGTGAGATAATGTCCAAATGGCTTAGCTGACGATAAAGGATCTTTGCAGGATGATCATGCAGGGGCTGGATTGGTGGAGAACTGGAGCACAGGAAACTCTTCTTTGGAAAAAAAATTATTATACAACAATTCTATACAACAGAATTAACCTTCTGTTGAAATTGGCAAACGCAAGAAATCATTGCAGATCATTCACTGACTGCGGAAGTGGCCACTGCTGGATGGCGGTTACCTTCGCCTGGTCCATCTGGATGCCTTCGGGACTGAGGATATATCAGAGGAACTGCACCGTGGAGCGATGGAACTCGCATTTCTCCAACTTCAGATAGAGGTGGTGTTCTCTGAGCCGCTGGAGGACCTGCGTCACGTGGTGGCGATGTTCGGCCAGGTTCCGGGAGTATACGAGGATGTCGTCGATGTAGACAATCACAAATCGATGGAGGAACTCCCGGAACACCTCGTTCACGAAGCACTGGAAGATGGACGGTAAGTTAGCTAATCCATACGGCATCACCCGATACTCATAGTGGCCTGATGGTGTGATGAAAGCTGTCTTCCACTCGTCGCCCGCCCGGATACGAACAAGATTATAGGTGCTCCGCAGGTCCAACTTGGAGAATATGCGGGCTCCACGGAGTTCCTCAAGGGCAGCTGTGACCAGGGGAAGCGGGTAGGGCAGCTTTACCATCTGTGAGTTCAGGGCCCGGTAATCAATGCATGGTCTCAAGCCTCTGTCCTTCTTGCCCACGAAGAAGCTTGAGGTGGCGAGTGATGTAGATGGCCGGATGAAGTCCTGTTGGAGAGCCTCCTGGATGTATTCCCCCATTGCCTTGCGCTCCGGGATGGACAAAGGATACACTTTACCCTTGGGGAGTATTGCCCCAGGCAGCAGGTCGATGGCACAGTCCCATGGCCGATGCGGTGGAAGGTGGGTGGCTGCCTGCTTGCTGAATACATCCTGGAACGCCTGGTAGTCAGATGGGATGCTAGGCTTCTCCTGGGGTTTGGGGCTTTCGACGAGGGTTGAACACACTTGGATCTGTGATGATTTCTTGAGCGGCTTGAAAACAGGGGACAGACAGTTGTGAAAACAGGCCTCGCTCCAGCGAGTAACTTCGCAGGGATCCCATCTGACTTCTGGAGAATGTTGGTTGAGCCAGGGGTGTCCCAGGAAGATGTCCACCGTGGGTCCCTCCAGTACCAGAAACAAGATGGTTTCCCTTATGCAGACATCCAACTCTCAGCATCAGAGGGGGAGCTTGATAGATAACCCGTCCATGCCAAAGCGATTTTCCTTGGATCGTCTCAACTCGGAGCTCCCGGGGCTGTTGTTTATGGGACAGGATGAGTGGAGTTAGGAGTGCTTGAGATATTAAGTTCCCCACAGAGCCCGAGACGAGGAGTGCGGAGACTGAAACAAAGGATTCTGGGGCAAGTAGTTGTACCGGTAGGAGGGACAATGAGGAAATTTCTGGCTCTAGTTGAACCGTACTCACCGCAGGGTGTGGAGGTGTCACGGGGCAGGTCTTGATGAAATTGTCTGGGGCTGCACAGTATGGACAGAGTCCTGCCGTGAGTCCACTTGCATTGGTTCTGGGGGGCCGTAGGCTTTGTCAGGATAGCAAGCAGAGAGGCGTTGTGAGATGTGTGAGGCATGCTGCATAAAGCTCTCAAGTCCCACGTTATAATCATAGATGGCCATCTGAGCGTGGATACGGGGATGAAGCCCTTGATGATAGGCACTCAACAGCGCGGCCTCATTCCATCTACTGGTAGCCTCTAGTGTGCGAAATTGTAGGGTGTAATCATTGATCGAAGAATCGCCCTGGCGCAGCCGCAGAAGTTGATCATGCACAGACAGCATTCCAGTTGTGGAACCGAACACCTCGAAGTCATTGGAGAAAGCTTCATAGGAGTTAATTACGGTGCTTGGAGCATTAATTACGATAGCTCGAGCCCAGAGCAATGCTTTACCACTCAATAAGGAGATGAGAAAGGCTACCTTTCAGCGCTCAGTGGGGAATTTCTGTGGCTGCATCTCGATGAACAGGGAGACCTGAAGGAAGCCGCCACACTCAGCTGCGTCACCCGCGTTGGAAGCAGGATGGGTCATGGGACTGACAGAGGCAGATGCTGGGTTGGAGACCGGTGTGAGGGTGGCTCAAACGGTGTTGACCAACTCCTCAAGCATGTCAGCAGGCGTGGGAGGCCGGGGATCCATGACATGCGAATGTATGTATCCGGGTTCGGTCTTCTGTCATGGCACAGGCTAGGGACACAGAGGTAAGTGGTCAAAACTGATGAATTTATTGACTGAGGAGCAGGTAGAATCAGGAGCAGACGAGAGGCGAGTAAAGCACAGTGAGATAATGTCCAAATGGCTTAGCTGGCGATGAAGGATCTTTGTATCTTTGCAGGATGATCATGCAGGGGCTGGATCAGTGGAGAACTGGAGCGGTGGAGCACAGGAAACTCTAAGGGTAAGCAAACACAGGTAAGTAGGCAGAGAGTCTGGTATTGTTCAGAGATGTGAACGGTAGACTGGACGAGGAAGGAGTGTGGAGTGAGAGCAGATAAAGGGGAGCTTGACGAGCTGCAGCAGGTGCGGGTGATTAGTAATCTGGTGATTGAGATCTGGTGAACATGGGCGCTGATGACTGTGGTGACTATAGTGACTGTGACTCCCTGACAATATACTAATATTAATGAAAATATTTATATCAGATATATATAATTAAAAAGGTTATTTTTAGCACCTTTAAGGTTCTATATAGCACTTTCAAAGCATGGTTATTTATGGAACCCTATAAAAAGGGTTATATTTAACGGCAAAAAGTATTCTGCTATTGTTACAAGCTGAAGAACCCTTTTCTGGTACTGTTTAGAACCATTTTTCTTAAGAGTGTATCATAGAGATATTCATTGGAAAAAAGATGAACACATTCAGGAAATGAACACATACAGAAAAAAGAGGGAAGTAGAGAGATATAATCATTCAGGGAGGACATCATGGAGAGTCAAATTGAGATAAATTGAGGAAGTTTAGTTAAAATATTGGCAAACAAGTGAGACAGAAAATAAGCATTAGATTTGTCATTCTTAAGGGGACCTTTATTATGTCCTTTATACACCAGCTAATTTTGTTATTACAATTTGATTCACTGAGTGGTTGAGAATCCTTCAGAACAGCAGGCCTAACCTTGTTTACTACTATGCTTACACTGTTTAATATTTCTGCCATATCTGTATATGCATTTCAGAAATAGTATGAGTATTATGTAGTGTGCTATTCCAAACACAGATATAGAATCCAACCATGCTGGATATTTTTCTGTTTATGACTGAGCCATTAATTAAATCAAATAATTTGTTCAAAAATACTAATCCACTCAAGAATTAAACAAATAAAAAATGTACTCAAGCGATTTCACTTAAAGAATGAATTAATTCAGTAACAAAACAAACAACCCACTTAATAAGTGCTTCATTTACTGATTCAATGTTTTGATCAAAACACTGAATCATTAAAGAACAAAGCAAGTGACTTTGTAAGTGATTTGTTGAACCATTTACTCAACTGATTTGCTGAAAAAGACCATTTCCTTTAGGAACGAAATGACTGTCTCTGTGAGTGATTAAATGAATCATTCACTCAACCAATTTGTTCAAAGAGAAATGAAACCAGCAACTCTCTCAATAAATGAATAATTTACTTAACCAATCCACTCAAAAACGAAGCAAGTGACTCTTTTTATATGTGAATCGTTATTTTTTGTTTTGTTCAAATACCCTGATTCATTAAAAAATTAAATAGCTACTGTCTTTAATGTGATTCTTTGAATCATTCACTCAACATCCATTGCAAAACACTGATTCATCACAGTACTGCCACAACCATGTGTTGCTTGGAGATGCACGATGGTGTGCTTTGATTTCATTTGGAACTATTTTTGTTGGTGGGAGAAAGTAACCCATGCCATTGTATCTAAATGTAAGTTACTCACTATTAACTTCTTGTTTTTTTGTTTTTTTTGGACAGTTAAAAGCAATGTCACACTCGAAAATGTTCGATGGAACAACAAACAGCTCTTTTGCTCTTTTGCTCTTTTTGCTGATTGCTTGACTTTCATTCTGCCACATATGAAACTAGATCATCCAGTTGCAAACTTCTGGATTTACAAAACGTCTTCTAAAAGATGAGATAACTCGTCAATGGCTGAGAAAGAGTTAAATAACAAAAAACTAATTTGCGCCAGACTTTAGAACAGGTTTTTGTTGGTCAATGGCGCAGTCTATTTCAGTGGCCTCAAAATAGCAATGTGTAAAAGTAAAAGACGAGATAACTCATCAATGGCTGGGAAAGAGTTAATGGATGTTCTCTCCTGTCTTTACAAATCCCAGTAACATCCATTATTATAAGTTGAGTCGAGAGAGTAGCCTTTGGTTTGCCCTCATATTTTGTAGCCCGGCAGCAGGGCATGTCTGATTACACAATATTTCCAGTGTGGTGATTGCCACTGTCCTTCAAGCTTGAGTCAGTGTGATAATGGCCAGAGGAAGATGGAGTTTATAATGAACTGTTGACAGCTGTAATGGCACTGGTTCATCCTGTTGATTATCTGTTAATGCAGGATGGTCGGCTGAATGTCACTGTTTAAGATATTCTTCAAAGAGTGTGTGTGTGTGTGTGTGTGTGTGTGTGTGTGTGTGTGTGAGAGAGAGAGAGAGAGGGAATTCATAAAACTAGTGAGGCAGTCAGACGGGTAATTAATTACTTTAATACCATACTTTACAAGCAAGGTTGGTGGTATGACAGTATACGGCGTGCACCATAGAAATTTGTCAACCAATGGAGATTATGAGCTATTTGCACATTTCAGGGATGGACAAACATGGAATAATGTGAAAATTCAGAGTGAGACGTGTCCTAAACAAGTTGAAGACGGACTTAATATGGGGGGGGGTTGTGCACATGTAAACAAATATGTGAATTGGATTGCAACGTTTAGGGTTCATATAAACACAACTTTCAGAATCTGAAAATATATTGGTTTAATTCTGATTGATGAAAGTTAATGCATGTCATTACAGATGATTTGTTTAAAACACTGACTCATTCAACAATAAAGGAAGTGACAGTGCATCATCGAACCATTCACTCAACCAGGTTTTTGTTCAAAACCCCTAATTTGTTCAGAAACTAAACAGTTTACTGTCTTTGACGTGATTCATTGACTCATTTATCATCATTTGTATTTGTTTTAATATATTTTTTGCATAGCAACATTGGAACTTGTTGTTTTAATATATAATTCAGTTGATGCGCATCAGAAATGTGAATTAACTTAGAAAGTGGCTTTTCCATAAAAGTTAAAACTAGTGTTGTATAATATTATTTTTGTTGTTTTTAGTTTTTGGTTCATGTCATGTTGTTATGGCTTAATACTTAGTTTTAGGAGGACATTCGTCATTATAACATATTAAAAGTAGTCTTTTAAGCCATACTTTTATGTTTCATTATACTGTTCTCCCATCAGTAGATTTATTTTATTCTGCATTATGACACATACAATTAAAGATGGTTCCTTATCTCAAATATTTTCTGCAGTGATGTTAAATGTTCTGGCATGTGGGGCCCAGAGAATAAGCAAATACAAAATCAGGTCATATTTCAATTATGACTTTAATTTGCTCTCTCAAGGAACTTGAAACCGTAAGATGAATATTTTATCAATAACCTACTTTTGTGATAACTTCTCCTTCATGTGTGTGAGGAAAAAAAATAGAACATTATTAAGTGATAGTCTCTCAGATATTTGTATTACATTGTGAACAGTCACAATAATAATCTTAAACATTAGCATCTTGATTTGTTTTAACTGCATTGCTTTTTATTTGCAGTACAAATTCAGATTATTTCATAATGGTTTTTGCGTACTGTTTTTTTTTTTTTTACCTCAAGTGTGTGACGGAAATGTTACGCCCCTTACCATATTGTCATGCCCTGTCCGGCCGGAGCAACGAGACAAAAACATTAAAACCCATTATAAACAAGGCATTTGTTGCATTCAGTGGGGACATAATTACGGATTATAATGACTCATAGTGTCTTTTTATGCACTGCGTTGCATCGCGCCGCGTAAACATAAAACCATGTCTGCATTTGTGATCGGAGAAATGACAAACAACAAGTGCTACTCTACACTGCTCAAAACTCGTGTTTGAATCGTAAGTGGCAAATTATTTAAATATAAAAACTTACTTACAGTCTGTGAGTCAGAACAGCCAGCATTGTAGTCTACTCTACCAGGATCAGGAAACAGTCCTCCATAAAATGCGCTGGACACATCTGAATATTTGGGTTGAACTGTTCTGGAACAGTGTTGTAAATACAACTTAACCACTTAACCATTACCAAACTTAACCATTTCTGGTCGTGTCCTCTTTTGGAAGGCCAAACAAAGTAGTTTCACTTCGTTTCACAACGAAACACATGGCGGGCTAGAGTGAGCGGCAGCCGGCAGCCTAGAGTGAGCGGAGGCCAGCTTGAGTGAGTGGCGGCGGGCGGGCTTGAGAACAGCACAGCCGGCGCATTCGACGAAGGAGCGTCCGGCGGGCTTGCGGCAACCACATGTGACGACCCTGGGCTGGACTGGACCCCTTCCAAAAGAGGACCATATCCGCTTCGTCCATGGTGAAAGCCGATCCGGCAATCCACAGTGCGAAGATGATGTATTTCCTCAGGGACCAGCACGGATCAGCTCTAGGCATGACGAAGTGGATATGGTCCTCTTTTGGAAGGCCAAACAAAGTAGTTTCACTTTCACAACGAAACACACAGCATCTTCACGACATGGCAGCGGCGGCAACAACAATACTACAGCGAGAATAAAAGTTACGCCTTCTTTCTTTGCGTGAACATTTGGGCGGCGTTATGCAAATCTTCCCACATCCCACGTAGACATGTGGGGGCGTGTTAGAACGAGCCGTTTTAGGTAGGCGTGGTTGACTCTTAAATTTTATAAAGAATATCTCTTTGGATTTGAGACTTTAGTCTTAGCAACTTTACAGATCTTCTTTATGCACCAAGAGCTTGTAAAACTCCAAAGAGAAAGGAAAATGTTAAATCGCATCATATGACCCCTTTAATAGATGTGATAAAGCTCAATGTTTCTGTCCGTTATGGCAGTCATATCACATTCATAGTAGAGAGAGAGAACAGGAAATGAAGGGAAATGAACCAGATTTGAACTCTCATCACTCACAAGAATGATATATTACAACAGGTCACAGCACTTGAGTGAACTACAAGGCCACAGCAAAATTATGTGACTCTGAACGCTAGTTTAATTTCCTAAATCCATACAGTAACTCAACAAAAATTTCCTCACCCACATCAATGCAGGATCAAATTGCATGATCAGTGAAGCATGACAGTTATTCCCATATTCCCAAACTAAGCCTCCAGTCATGTGGTATAGTTTTTATTTTCCTAAATTTGATCATGGAATGCCTTGGCAGCAGAATTGTCTTGGCAGCATTAAGCCTCAAATAAATGATCAAGTACACTGAAGGGAAATAAATGTAGAAACAATTTTCACTCCATAATTGCTAGAATATTTCACAAATATTTACAAAGACACAGCAAGTAACATTGAATTAAACATGAAAAACTGAAATAATATTGTGACAGTCCGGTGTGTTGCCCAATTCCCATATATTTTGAAAATGGATGATGCCATGAGTGGTTTCATCACACACACCTGGCTTCCCTATCTTCATGTCCTTTAAAAGGAGCCATTTTACTACTTATTGGCGGCCCTTCTTTTGGTTCATCTTGTTTGCTTTTGTTGTTCTTGTTTTTTTTTTCCTTTGTTACATTTGCACCTGGGCCACAGTACATTACATATCATTGTACATTACACAGTACATTACATATCATTACGTATCATGTAATATACCTTACTCTAGACCACAGATTTTACTGATGGTTATTTTAGCACTCGTTTGTTTTATTTTCTATTTTGTTCATAATTCTTAGTTAACTTTGACAACCGCATGTGTCCCTTTCTTTGTTGCGGCCTTTTGGAGCCATAGGTCCCAACAAAATGGGGGCTCGTCCGGGATCTGAACCTGGGACCTCGCACCCCAAGCAAGAATCATACACAAATAAATGTCATAGACTAATAAATGCATTAATAAATAAAGAAAATGTTATTGCATTTTGATGAAAGATTACAAAAAAGGATTTAAAAAAATGCAATAATGAGAACTGTTGAAAAATGCAGAGTGAGATGCATTAAGAATGTCATGTTGATTTTAATATCAAGTATAGTTTCATTTAGTTTCCTAGCCATGATGAGATCCTGCAATTGTTGTTTCAGCTTAGCTTTTTGGACCTGGTTGACGTCTGAGGGTATGAGAATCCCTTCTCTAATTGGGTGTCAAGGGATTTCTGGTATTGTTTCAATGACAGTAAACCCATCTTCTTAATTGGTTTGTTTAAGTGTTCACCGAACAATGTAGAATCTTATCTAATCAGACTCTCAAACATCAACCCATAGTGAGGTCTTGAAATTGTTTGAAAAAAAAAACTCTATTGGGCCAATCGTGCGTGCCATGGTTTTGGATTAATTTTATTTTTATTTTAATAAAACATCTTCATACAGTACACAATTTTATGCTCCTACAGGGACTTGGGAGAATGTGAGAAGTAAGTTTTTAGTTTCTTCCCAAACGTTTTGGGAAGATCGTTCTCCAACTAAAATCCTATTTTAATGGCTAACAGACAATACTAAAGTGTATAGGTTCTCTTGACAAGTGACAATTGTCCATCGCTGCTTCTGAATAATTCTAGTAGGTTACATATAAATGCAACCAAGTTTGCTGGTGAAGTTTAGTACTCCACAGACATTAATAGTTCATAGTCTTCAGGTTGTGTTTTGCACCTAAAATTTTGATCCAGATTATTATTAGTAGTAGTAGTAGTAGTAGTAGTATTTTCTGTCTGGTAGAGTAGATACTCAAGCACTATAAAAAATTGTAATGTCTTCTCTACTGGCATTGCATAATAGTGTTAACAAGCAATTTGTAAGTACTTTCAAACTCTACCTAATTGGTTTGGTTTGGAAACTCTTCTATTTTTAATCAGTATTCAAAGCGCCGCAGTGAATTACCTGATTCCCCAAAACCTGCAGTTTTCTTCCTCTGTCAAATGTTCTGCTTTATGAATTTGTTTTGAGATTTTACTTATCAATTAGCTGACTTTTTCTGTCCAAGATGTGCTAATTGCAGAGACACTGGAGATTGGAGAAATACCTCAAACAAGGGAATGATGTCCGGAAACTTCACCTTTTATATTACCAGTCCAGAATCATTAAATATCACTGACCTGGCCTTACGTAGCTACACTTTTGACTATTAACTAAGTCTAGTAGTCTACATGAATGTAAGCTTATTTGAACCAAGAGCCACCAATTTTGTCTGTCGGGGGTCGTCTGACTAAAGGGTAAATGACCATGGCTTTGCCATTTTTGTGTTAAATATGCATCAGATGGTTACTGAAACCATTGAATCATACACAGTAAAAATGACCTTTGAAGTTGTAAAAAAAAAAAAAAAAAAAAAAAAAAGTTCAAAAAAGAACATTTTACCAGAAAAAATTTTTTCACTTTTTCTA
>NW_015505551.1:40955-66608 GCF_001515645.1 Sinocyclocheilus grahami
AAACCATTGAATCATACAAAGTAAAAATGACCTTTGAATTTGTAAAAAAAAAAAAAAAAAAAAACAGTTCATAAAAGTACATTTTACCAGAAAATACTTTTTCACTTTTTCTACCTATTTTTTTTATATATATTTTGTTTTTGTTTTGTTACGTTTTTTTATTGTTGTTGTTTTTGTTGTTGTTTTAGTTTCTTGTGATATATATTTTGTTAGTTGTTTGTGATAGAAATTGGTAGTACATATCACAAATAACTAAGTTTTTTAAAAATTGTTTCTACACCGATCTTTTTTTTCTGTGTATGATGTCGACTACACAGGAATAAATATTGCATTGATATAAAATGATGTATTTTACCTAGTTAACTAACAAATGATCATGGTGTGCACAATACTGAACACTACTTGTTCATACAAAAAAGCGACATGTGGGCATGCAGTTATAGGAATGCACCGATACGATACTCAGTATCGTATTAACTCCAATACTGCCATTTTCTGCCGGATTGGGTATCGGTCAGACAAGACTGATCCAAATGAGATATTGTGCATATACAGCATACTATTATGTGTTATTGTTAAGCCCCACGAAAGGCACAAAACATTATAAAGCACCATAAAGTTTTCTTGCACTACATTCCAAGTCTTCTGAAGCCATTCCATTGTTTAATGTGAGGTACAGGTAAATATTTATGTCATTAAATTCAAGTTCACGTAAACTCTTCTCTCTGCTTCGGCTGTCAGTCATCCTCCATTCAGTATTCAAACTGCGTGCTGCGATCCGTTACGACAGTCAAGACGATGAAACTCTCTCCAAGAAGATTGAATGTTGCTATTACTATACCTATTACTATACTTGCTGTTTCTAAATCATGTTACATTCTACCGGATGTCTGTTAGATCACATCACTGGAGTAAAGATCACTATGAATTGTTCTTCACTCTCACAGTAACTGAAATAATGCATCAATATCTCTTCCTTTGTGCTTTGAACTTTACTGTGCAACTCCTTGTTTTGAAAGTATGGTAAAAACTGGTCAAATGAACCAACAATCACATTTGATATACCATTAAAACAAAAACAAAAAACAGGTAGCTCATCTGAATTAGGACATTTACCAAAATCTTATTAACAGTAGAAGTTAAATCTTATAGTAGTCTTCAAATCTGGGTACTGTCTTACGTTTTAAAATCACAAAGGGAGTTTGGTCCCATCAGGCTAACGTGAGTCAGGACTCATGCAGCTGTAAGGTTTTCTTTTTCTTTAGTTTATACTCGCGATCTTTACAACACGCATTACATTACGTATTTCATGGCACACTCGTTTTATGCGTATTTGGTGCCACCTATTGCAGTGGGTGTATTATTGACATGTCAAAGTCTAGACCCTGAATATAAGACGACCGCATTTTTTCAGATGTATTTCCAAGAAAAAAACATTGTCTTATATTCGGGTCAATACGATATATATTTAGATATAAATATATTCACCTATTTTTCATGAATGTATTTTACAACAATACAAAGAGCAAAGTGTAACATTTTACCAGATTTAGTCGTACACTTATTCACATTTATTTGTTCCCCAAACCTTTATTTTTCACTAAATGTTTAGATTGTATTAAATTATTGTGCGCTCATCATTTTTCTAGAATAACTTTTGCAGCTGAATTATCCACTAACCTAGTTTATAGTTGTATTTTTGTCATAGATTATTATATATTCTTTAATTAGTTATTTTTCTATAAAATGAAGTTGTCTATATTTAGTAGATTGTGTTTAACACACAAGACAGTGATGATCAGTTCAACACACAGAGGTATAGAGATTCTACATTGATTAAAAATAAATAAATTGTGCTAGTATCGGATTGGTATTGTCCGATACTCAGAATGTTTGGTATCAGAACGGTTCTGAAAAAATGGTATCAGTGCATCCCTATGCAGTAGTACTTGACATATTTCCTGAAACTTACTCTTTAATGCAGTGCATAGATTTATAATGTATGTTGACTATGACAACCTGCCATTTCAACAAAAAGCTGAGGAAAAACACTACAGCAATGCCTTCATGCTGTCAGTCACACCGTCTGCTAGTGCAATTTGTAATTCAAGACACTGTTTTTAATAGCTACATGTTAATTAGTTTATTGTTTGTCATTTTTCATCAGTGACCTCTTTCATCCCACAGCGACTGGATTTTAACAATTCGCACAGCAGATATCGCCTGTGGGTGATAATAATAATAATAATAAAAAAAAATAATAATAATAATCATCATAATAATAATAATAATAATCATCATCATCATCATCATCATTATTTATAATTAAACTAGAATAGAATGATTCTTTATTTTATTTCAGCTAGTTGGCAGGGCATAATTTCTCATTTTCTTTTAGTTTAGCTTGAAGTGCTAAAATAAAACCAAAAACATAAAAAGATACTTAAATTATAGCAGATGTTAACTGAAATAATAATAATATATTAAAATTATTATTATTATTATTATTATTATTATTATTATTAAATAACAATATAAATATTAAACTAAAATCATGTAGTAATAAAACTATGAATTAAAAAACTATTAAACTAATATGAAGTCATACAACTTTCTTTTATTTCACTTAGTTGTCAAGGCATCATTTCTCATTTTCTTTTACTTTAGCTTGAAGTGCCAAAATAACTAAAACTAAAACTTAAATAAAAAATGAATAAAAGTATAAAAACACTTAAAAAAAATAATAATAATAAATGGCAAAAACAAAATTACTAAAACCTGAACTGAAATTCAAATGAAAACAGAACATATAAAAATGAAAACAAATTCAAGTATTAATAAAAACTATATCAATGATATTAAAATATCACTGGATCAGATGCATATTTTCAACCTGCATTAATAGTTGCTTCCCATGAAGAAACACTGCGGGGTTCTTCCGGTCTGTTTTGCCCCTAAATAGGGTCCATTTAAGACAGATTTGTATGATAGGCCTACTATTTATCGCCCCCCCAAATGTTACTTTCTAGCCCTTTTGCTGTTTTGAATATTTCATAAGCAGCCAGTATGTCTGATAATAGCCCTGTCAAACGTTGTCAAGGCGGTAAGCTGGCATGCAAATCTCTGGGATGTAAACCGGGGAGACAGATTTGATGAAACCCACAATAGCATGCAAATACAACACAAGAACAACAGCACCCTCGAGAGACCCTGCCGCTGACTCATGGATGATTTGATTCGATTAGATACGCACATGATAAGAGACCTGCACTCTGTATTTGCAACGTGAGAACGTCCAACCGTTTCCGCCGTTGAGGTGCATGTCATTCAGACGCTCATTTCGTCAGTGACAGTGAGCGCTGCGTTTGTTGAGCCATAAAAATACCATCAGCAGAATTAGTCCATGCCCTTATGGATTCGCCTCCCTGCTAAATCCGCTTAACAAAACATTTAATAATCCAATCTACAGCTTCTAGAACCACAGTCTTCGATCCAAAAGAATTGATGTTTTAATTCAATCACATTTGCCTTTTGAACACACCATGGGAGATTAATGTACATCATAATGTAAAATGATGTAAACCATGTACATTGTTGAATAAAGGGTATGTTTTACTTATTGTAGCAACAGAAGTTGCACTTTTAAAGTTAAGTAACCTTTATTGCACAACCTACTATATCACCAACCTCCATCATATTTACTGAATGAATGAATGATGCTTTTTGTAGCATTTTTGCTATTGAAATCCATTTGTAATATAAAGAAGCCTTATATTAACCTTTAATTACCAGGCAAACTGCCACAAAGGAATGATTCCCATCTTCCACTGAGCCAGATTGCAACTATTTGTTCATAGCCCATTGTAACTTTGCATGAATGATTTAAGGCATTATTTTATGTCTAATCCTGATTTCCACATTTTCACTACTTTGCAGATTGTAAAGTAAATTTATATAACTTGAAAACTTCATTTTGACATTTGACTGCGTTTTGATAAGTGCATTAAAGCTGATCTATATACTGTAATATGCGGATTAGTTTCTGCCATAACATATATATAATATATATATATATATATATATATATATATATATATTTGTTTCCTTGTTTCCTCCATGGAATAAAAAGTAAAACAGGTAATTGTAACATTTTAACTCAAAATTCTGACTATTTCTCACAATTACGAGCTGATATTTTACAATTCAGACTTTTCGTCTCTGAATTACCAGTTTATGTCTTGCAATTGCAAGTTATAAACTCACAATTTAGTTAACATCTCACAATTCTGCTGTTATATCTCGCACTTCTCACAATTGCTAGAAACAAAAGTCTGAATTGTGAGATAAAGTCGCAATTACCTTGGCTGAAAGAGGCTTTAACAGGTTTTTATTTTTTACTCCGCATCATCAAAATAGGTAATATTAGGCCTGGTGTAAATCACCAGATTTTTTTTTATTTAATACATTTTTTTTTTTTTCCCCAAGATGTAGGGCTGTGTTATTTAATGCATGTTAAGGACAGTTTGCATGGCTTTTCTCATTCAAACAGGTCTTTGACAATGAGAAAGTTATGTATGTCTAGACATGCTCGATATGGTCTATAGAAAACTACAGCATATTACTTCAAATAATGTTCCTCTGCACACTCAAAGCCGACATCAATAAATGTCAATAAATGTATTTTCCTCAGGCAGAGTTTTAAAATCTGAAGACATGAACTCCACAGTGTAATTTCATTGGAGTTGTTACTAACCTACTTGTTTAACTGGCTAGGGATGTGTAGGATTTTTTTTTTTTTGGACAGAAATGCAAGCAGCAGAACCAATTCACTTGAGCCTTAATTGTTAATGTTTCAGATGCCTGGTGGGCTCAAAACCATATTATTTTGCTCCCTTATCATAATGTTATGCAATAAAATATTGTTTATATTGTGTGCAATCAAATCGGTCAAAGCTGTCACAGAATGACAAAAGACAAAGACAAAAGAAAAAATTATATCCATGTGCAGTTTAATTAAATTCAAACAATAATCCAGAACAAAGCAAAAACGTGGCAAAAGGTAATCCAAAACACAGGGTAACAGAAAACACAACGTAATGGGTACAACACTGCAGCAGCAAAAGACAGAGTGAGTATGATATAAATAGTGATGGGATAATGAGTAAATGACCTACAGGTGATGATAATCAGAACAGAAAAGACTAGGCAAAGGATTATGGGAAATAGAGTTCATAGCATGTAACAGTGAAAGGAGAGAGCGCCATTAAGTGGCCAGTCCAGGGCACAACAACCAGACACCGTGACATTACCCCTCCTCTAAGGAGCGGATACCAGACGCTCCACCAGAAAACAAAAGTTCAGGAGGGAGGTGGAAAGGAGACGGATCAGGGGGAGGGATGGCGGGCCAGGCCCGTGTAGCAGAAGAGGGCCTGGAGACAGAGGTAGACAAGGGTGCCAGGGCGGCGCCGGCAGAGCAGGAGGCCAGGGCGGGACATAAGCCCTCCAGGGCGGAGCTGACGGCAAGGATAAAGATAACAAAGCCGACAGGGTGGGGCTTGGGATGGCCTCCGGGCCAGCAGTGGGCTCTAAAGTGGACTCTGAGGGCTCCCGGGCTGGAGCAGGCTCTGAAGTGGACTCAAAGACTTGAGTGGGCTCCGGAGTGGACTCTGAAGGCTCCTGGACTGGAGCGGGTTCCTGAGTGGACTCTGAGGGCTCCTGGATTGCTGCAGACTCAGGAGTGGACTCCAAAGCAGCCCATGCCCGCAGAACAGCCCAGAGGTTAAAGGCAAAGACGGCCTTCTTGATTACAGCAGCAGCAGTTAAATTTGGCAGCTCTGTAACAATTTCTGAGACCACCAAAGTCGGGTCCTCCAGGACCACCAGACTTGAGACCACAGGAGTCGGGTCCTCCAGGACCACTGGATTTGGGACCACAGAAGTCAGGTCCTCCAGAACCACAGGACCTGGGACCACCAGAGCGGACTTAATTGCTCTCCTCCTTCTCGCCCTCCGCTTCTCAATGGGAGTTGGAAGGCCAGGGCTGGTAGGAAAATCCCTGTGGAAGGGTTCTATTTGGCCTGGTTTAGCCCACTGACTTCGCCGACAAAGATACCTGACGAAGCCCCAAAAGTCCAGGATCCCAAGTCCTTCCATCTCCCAATGGGACAAGGGATCGTCCAGGCATGCATTAAAGATATCCTTGAGCGCCCAATCATTGTATTCCAGCCCCACCGCGAAGGTCCAGAAGGTTTGAGCAAAGCCTCCTTCCTTCATGCCCTGCTGACGCAAAGCCATAAGAGCCGGAGGGGTAATCTGAAGGTCCATAGTCCCAATGAAGGGGAAAAAAAACTGGATCTAGAACTGGCTGCAGTATTCTGTCACGGAATGCCAGGAGAAGACTAAATTAGATTAATGTGCAGTTTCACAAGTTCACGCTTACATATAATTAGCTGAAGCATGGTAATGCATATTTGGTGTGCTGTCCGGGGAAGGGCTCCGAGCTCGGGAACGGCCAGAACCTAGAGTACCCCCGTATAAGTGTAGTATGAACTCGAAGTGGGGAGATGGGGCGGAGGAGGGATGCTGATAACCGTCAATGGATAGAGGTAAGTCAGCTGTATTTATATCATGGTGTTGATTAACTTGAGTGCGCTCCACCTGTGTTAATTAGGCTAAGTATCTGACACGCTCCTCCCGAACTTTGTTAATAAAACAGTTTAATTAAATTCAAACAATGATCCAGAACAAAGCAAAAATGTGGCAAAAGGTAATCCAAAACACGAGTAACAGAAAACACAACGCAACGGACACAATACTGCAGCAACAAAAGACGGCGTGAGCATGGTATAAATAGTGATGGGATAATGAGTAAATTACCTACAGGGGATGATAATCAGAACAGAAAAGACTAGGCAAAGGACTATTGGAAATAGCGTTCATAGCATGTGACAGTGAAAGGGGAGAGCGCCATCAAGTGGCCAGTCCAGGGCACAATAACCAGACACTGTGACATAAGCTATCCCTTAGAATTCCCATTCATGTCAATGGTAGCTGATATTAATTTTTATTATTATATAATTATTTTTTATTTATATTTTTACTTTACTTTTTATATTTTTACTTTATATAACAATTAGTATTTGCATTTTAATAATTAACATTTATTTTTTATTTATCTTTTAGTGAATTGTATTTATTTCTATTTATGTTGCCAGCCAACGGCCTTCTGTAGGAAAATAAAGTATCAAAACACAGGCAATACACTTAAACTTGGGGTCTTTTATTCTCAACTGTGTCCAAAGGGACTCAGCATTAAAAAAATATATTTGGCTTTTTGGGGATGAAGATGTGTTATGTTACAAAATAAGACAAAATGTTCAGAAACAAAAATAAAATAAGAATTGGTTTCCATTCTCTAAATTATAAAAGTACAAAACAAGAAATAAAACACTCAATGTGGCATTTTTATATATTTTTTTAATGTTATTTTAAATATTTTTGTTTTTACATTTTTCTGCTGCTGCTTCTAATTGAAGAGGTATGAGGCTTAAATACATGTTTTATGTAGTAATATTTATATATTATAGCATTTACTAATGTTTTAAATTAGGTTTTATTTCTATATTATAATATTCTAATTAAGTATTTGGTTTTAGTAATTTTGAGGTGCTTTTGTCCCTTTATATTTATTTTTATTTTTTTTGTCTCTAATTTCTTTCCATTATAGTGTTTATTAATATTTTTAGTAAGCTTCTTTTTTTTAGTTTTTATTTTAATTTAAGTTTTAGTAATTGTTTGGTTATTTGTTTTTGTCTTAGCTATTAGTTTAATATTTTATTTCTGTTTTAATGAGTATCTAGTAAGGCAATGTTTCTAATTTTCATTTAAGTTTTTATATTTAATGTTTTTTTATATTAATATTTTTATTTATTTTATTTCAGCTGTACTTTAATTGCTAAAAAACTGTTTTAATTGAAATTACAATATGAAACATATGAAAAAGAAAATGTATTATATTAAAAAAAATTATAGTTAAATATCTAAAGGATTAGGTTTTATTTACACTTTTTTTGTAAGTCTTTTGAAACCACACAATATTTTGTTTTTCTTTTCACGCTATGAACATTGTTAAATGGAAAAGAGCTGCTTGAAATTTTTCTAAAATGTCTCCTTTTGTGTTCCACAGAAAAACAACATCAAACAAGTTTAAACAACATGAGGGTGTGTTAATAAAGATCGAATTGTATTAATTTAATATTTAAGGTGTTGAAGTATATGAAAATGTGAGGCCTGTTCTAATGCACTTCTTTTGTTGCTTCAAAAATATCACAATGTTCCCTTTCCTCTTTCTTTGATACTTCAATTCAATTTCCAGCAAATCCATGCAAGTTTCTCCATCTATTTATAACATCAGCCGAATCTTTCATCTCTCGCACATTTCATCTGACATGCGATGCATCCGTATCCTTAAATCCACATTTCAAAAGAAAGCGAAATTTCACCTGAGAAACAAAAGGGGAAATTTTTTTTCAGGATCATATGGGATTTTCACAAGGAAAGGGGCGTCGGGGTGGCGTTCTCACTTTCTTTACTGTAGTCTCTCAAGGTTAACTCCTGTTATTCGTCTATGCCTCCCTTGTCACTGATTGAAGATGTGATGCAGCCAGGGAAACCTGCTTGCTGTTGCCTAGCAACTGCACCAGAAGTGGCAGTGAGCAAAAGGATGGATAGAGGCCTCCCCCCCCCCACCCCCCCCTTCTTAACTACTGGCTCCAAGGTAAGAAGACTGCAATGAAAGGGACTTGAGCAGAGAGATACTGAATATTTCAAAGTCCATGATCCAATTAGAGATGTCTGTGCTGTGTATATAATTAATGCGAAAGTAGCAAAGCAACAGAGAGTAAAATATATGGCGGCTTAGACTGGTTCTCTCAGGTATAGTGCATCATGCTTTAGGACTCATAATCCCAGTGAGAGCAATGAAGAAACAGCAGCATTTTCAAAAATAGATGATAAAACATCTAGGTCAGAACACAAACTTCTGCATTGATATGAAAGTGCCGTGGGAGCAATTCACTCGAGCCCATCTTTTCGAGGTTACCTGGCTCTTATGTGGCTAGTATACATTATGGACCTGATGCAAAGGACAAACGATCAGAGCGTATTACAACTTGTTCAAAATAATTTTAAAGAGATGAAAAGAAAATGTTTTTCTTTAGTTTCTTGGCAAAAAAGAAAAAAAGAAAGAAAGAAAAGCATTCGAGTCTTTGAATTCTGATCCCCTTCCTTCAAGACTGGGATTAAGCTGGCCGGCCTTGAAGGCTCCAGGCAACAACATAAGTACTTTTTCCAGCTGAAGTAGCTTTTAGCAGTGCTGTCAACAGTTGTTGAACCGTTCTCAAAACAGAGCACAAACAAGGTTGAAAAATGACATCCTAATCGCCCAGTGCATAAGATGTTTCAAAACATTATTATTATTATTAGTATTGTTGTTGTTGTTGTTGTTATTATTATTATTTTATAGTGCATTGATGAGAAAATGACCTATGCTTTCTTTATAAAAAAGCACCTTTATAATAGTCTGGTATTTTTGGACACTACCTTAAAAGTACTATTAAAGTTTGAGACTATATCAGGGATTCAAAATCATATTTAAACCATTAAGCTTATGGAAAATTTAGATATAAAATGAATAAGAATTATGTAAAATGATGCATTTCTAGGTCAATTAAAGGGTAGCATAACAAATACAAAGACATTCTGAAAATAATGATTATGCTTATAAAATATGCATTATAAAAATTATTTTAATAATTGATAATATTATTCATAATGGGGGAAAGAGTCTATTAAATTAGAACGCAATGCAAAATAGAAGCATACTTTTGGACCTGTAACTTGTACATAAAAATAGTAATCAAACAATACCTTTATATATATATACAGTGGGGAAAAAAAGTATTTAGTCAGCCACCAATTGTGCAAGTTCTCCCACTTAAAAAGATGAGAGAGGCCTGTAATTTTTATCATAGGTATACCTCAACTATGAGAGACAAAATCTCTCATCTTTTTAAGTGGGAGAACTTGCACAATTGGTGGCTGACTAAATACTTTTTTGCCCCACTGTATATACACACAGTGTTGGGAAGGTTACTTTGGAAATGTAATAGGTTACAGATTGCAAATTACCCTATTTAAAATGTAATAGTAGTGTAACGTTTTCAATTACTTTATTAAAGTAATGTAACTGATTACTTTTGATTACTTTTTGATTACTTTTCTAAATTTCTAATGAACGTTTATTTGCAACTGTTAATCATTTCTGTCTCTTTGTATATGATATGACGATAGTTTTCTCAAAATAAGTAAAATTCTCATGAAGTGACAGCAGTTCTAGAGATTATGTTTATGTGTTCATGTACTCATATATTGAGGCGGCAGAGGCTGAAAACACCTCGAGCTTCAGTAGGCCTATGTGTAGTAAATGAAACCACATGTCTGCGCCATTAATTTCCACGAGGGGCGGACTGGGAAAAAAATTTCAGGCCGGGAAATCTCACACTCATACACCCACAACAAATTCTGAAACACTGACAACGTCTCTAGGTTACGTATGTAACCATGGTTCCCAGAGGGAACGAGACGCTGCGTCGAGATCGCTTTGGGAACGCCCCTGCGTGACCGCGTTCTGAAGCACGTGTAAAATCAGTCCAATGGAGCAGCGAGACGTCACGAGCGGGGTGACGTGATCGCCAGGAAGTATAAAAGCGCATCCGGCAGAGCGCAAGTTAGCTTCGATGAAGCAGCGCCTGGAGGGATGCAGGGAGTATAGCAAAGAGACACAGCATCTCGTTCCCTCGGAGAACCATGGTTACATACGTAACCTAGAGACTTTCCCCTTCAGGAACTCGAGCTGCGTTGGGATCGCTTTGGGAACGAGAATACCCACTGCGCCATACTACCAAGTCCCTGCCTGTGTGTGTATATCTTGCGAGCACGTGCGCTCTGACCCCCATAGGAGACGGGAGGCCAGAGGACTCGTAAACTAGTGAGATGGCCTCGACCACCCACCTACTCATGGTCTGCTTGGTCACCGGAGATCCTTTCTTTGGCGGACCAAAACAAACAAACAGCTGATCTGCCTTACGCCACGGGGCAGCTCTGTGTGCGTAAGCATCCAGTGCTCGAACTGGACAGAGCAAATTAAACCTTTCTTGGCCTACTTCCTGGAACAGAGGAGGACAGAATGCCTTAAGTACTATGGGCCCTGGTGAAGAAGTGGGCACTTTAGGGATATACCCGGCCCTCTGGTAAAGGAATGCCCTAACCATGAAACAGAAAGTGCCTGAAGATCCTCGATCCTTATTAGTGAGGAAATAGCGAGGAGAAAGATGGTCTTGAGCGTGAGCAACTTGACCGAAACTTCTTCTATGGGTTTGTAGCGTCTCGACCAATCTGACACACTAATTTTAATTTGATTTAACAAATCAATTATTCATTAGGTTAACAAATCGTCACAGTCCCCTCACTCAATAAACTGGATGCCAGGATGTCTGCTGAACACCAGGCCCTCTGGTCACCATGACAACTAATCATGATATCACTGGTTTTATGACCCCCCAGGAATGTGAGAAGGATAGCCCACTCTTGTCCCAAGGAAAAGCAGAGTAGAAATGGACTGTGTTCTAGTTAATTCATAGAAAAACCGTTATTTGAATGAACACACATATTTCTTCAGGCCATTGAGTATATTATTGTCATTGTGTATTTTGTCTGTGATATTCTTAGACTATTTTAGTATGCTTGTGAGGGGACCCATTCCTGATCATCCCTTTTCACTATATGTAATCTTACCTTGTTTAGTATCTATGAATTTGCCTGCTTATGATTCTTGTTCCATTACCAGAGCCTGCTCGGGGCCCACTAGTGTGAGAATGACCCCGCTGAAATGAGGCGGACAAGAACTGAATTGGATTCTGTAACCTTTCTCTACAATCTGCAGGACCCATTTTGAGATATTTGGTAGAAGTTTCCATGCTACCAGAAAATCTACTAAGGGAACCAGCCTCTCGAGGCTGGCCTCTGGTATTATTAAAGGAGCCAGTTCTGTGCCCTGAAGTGGATGACCGGCAGGGAACGACCGACCTGACTGCTGTAGCACCCTCACTTGAGGGGACGAGCTCTCCCATGCGGTACCGTTGCCGGGCGGCAGCTGGGATTTTCGCTCTTCGGAGCTCACTGAGCCCTGAAGCACCAAGGGTGGCAGGGGTATCAATTAACCTCCGTGAGGGCACTGAGGAGGATTGGGCACCGTATACTGAGGTGTTATCCTTTCCTCCCCACGTGGGGCTGCCCTCAGGGACCTGACAATGGTAGGACCGTTTAGCCGAGGTCCTCTTAGACAAAATAACGGTCCGCAGATCCGTTTTCGGTCTAGAAGACCCCGACTGAGAGCGTCGCCCCGACCCCCGATCTTTCTGTGGAGGGGTGCGGGTTGTAACACTCTGTTTTTAAGACTGGCGATATGAGGAGCTTGACGGCTTGGGCTGCTCCCGCTCAGCAGCCTCACCCCTGAGCAGGTCTGCCTGGTATGATTGTAACACCACCATGGTGTGCAAACATGCGCCAGCCTGACCTGCCACCGTATAAGCTTTCCCAACCAGACTCGATGTAAGCCTAACGGGCATGGTGGGAAGCTTCGGGGCCTTCAAGGACGATGCTGAGGATGGGGAGAGATAGCTCGCTAGCGTCTGCTCCACCACTGGCATCGCTCCATATCCCTTATCATTCAGCCCCACGATGTTCTTTTGAACAATTCAAGACTGTGGGGCTGTAAATACGTGTGAAGGCTGTGATCTGGATTTCAGAAAACGCTCGTCTAATTACTTTTAGGACGAGCGTCCTGTTTCTCGGCTGCCCAAACAATATTTTATTTTGGCTACTGCCCGACTCACACTTCATACGCGAGGGACTGTGGTGGCGACACAGTCTCCTCTGTCTCGACACTCATCACATCCACCTCCTCGGAGGAAGATAGATGAAGCATGTGTATCCCCTGCTGCCAGATAGTGTGGTCAGGGAGGCAATGTAATGTCTGTAATGCCGTTTGCTCACCATAGATATTAGTTTAGACTTTGATATATTCTTTTGAATGCTTGTGGACTGACAGACAACAGTAAATAGACTGACACATACACGCTACTGAAGAGCAGAAGCTAACTTGCGCTCTGCCGGATGCGCTTTTATACTTCCTGGCGCTCACGTCACCCCGCTTGTGACATCTCGCTGCTCCATTTAACTGATTTTACACGTGCTTCAGAACATGGTCACGCAGGGGCGTTCCCAAAGCGATCTCGACGCAGCTCGAGTTCCTGAAGGGGAACCCTATTTTTTTGTATGGACCTCACAAAAAAAAGGTTTAAATCCTTAGGTTGGGGACATGCAAAATAATTAAAAGTTCTCTCCTGAACTGCACCTTCACTTCCATTTTTCTTTTCAGTATCTTTCTTTATTTTGCCCTGATATCTATCTCTCTCATGAATTTAATACTCAAGATTTACCAAAACTATACTTTCTAAATTGCCTGCATGTCAAAATTAATACATCACTACAATATCTTTATAGAAAAATCCTAATACTGAACATGAGTCATGTTTTTTCCTTACAAAAATTAACCATGCTTTTATTATAGTAAAAGTACAGTAACCAAGTGATAGGCCATGAGTAAGTGAAATTATATTATCTTGCTGTATGTATGTCGTTTTCTTTACATTTTCTGACTAAAAGCAACCAAAAAGCCATTTTAAAGTGGTTAAGCAAATTATAATAATAATAATAATCGGCAGGGATCCCAGACCAATACAATTAGTGTGCCTCCTCTATTTTAAAACCCACGAGCCGCCACTGCTGTAAGTATAATGTAGAGCAGCGAAAGGGAGTAATTGTACCTCAGATTGAAAAATGAATCCCAAAGCCATCTGTCTGGTCAGGTCTTTCTGTTCACTGCATAAAGTTACTCTGAGGGCTTTTCTCCAAAGCTGTCTAAAACCTTGCTAGCTTCTCGTCCAATACATACTGAGACTCTTATGGGGCTCTGCGTAACAGACAGGTGTGAAACTTCTTCTGACTGGAGAGGCGCTTCACAGAGCCAAGTCTGAATGTTCTTATTAACTTGCTCAGTCAATCGTAACCTCCTCACACAAAGGATACTGCTGTCGGGAGGTGGAGGGACGGGAAACAACTAATGATACACAGAACGAAGAGGCACTACTGTGATAAATGCAATTGTGCATGTGGTAAACTATTGTGCATATAGAGAACATCAAACTCTGACCTTAGTGCAGATGAGGAGGAAGAGGAAACTAGCGGCTTGTGAAACACGGGTCATACAAATTTTGTGTGGTGCATCACTTTTGTTTGCTTAGGAAGTTGGGGGTTTGACAAGCAAATGAAATGGTCATATTGTGCAGAAATAGCATCTGAGGTCCATCTATACTGATATCAGGATTTTATTAATTTTTTTAGCATTTCTAAAATCATTGTATTCAATCATTGTATCTCGGAAAAAGCTGAATTTCCAATCAAACTTGGAAACCCATGGGTACAACCATAGTCACACTCAAGAGGTTGTACATAGTGCTAAATGGGAATTTTTTTATTTTTGTTAGTAAATTAACTGAACTTATTAGTCAAACTTCATTGTTTACCTAAAAAGCTAATAGTAGCATTATTTATTTATTTTTGCTATTATTGTCTGTCATGTTTTGAGCCTCAGAAAATGAAGTGAAAAGTAGCCTATATGTAAGGAATAATTGACGACGGGCCGTTGAATTATTAGAAAAATAATGCACACCCGAGGTGGTGATTGTGTCGTGGCCGTTACACCTCGAGTGTGCATTATTTTTTCTAATAATTCAATGGCCCGGAGTCAATTATTCCGCTTTTACTACGGTTATCACACCTCAAGACATCGATCAGATGATATATTTAAAGGGATTCGTCCAAATGCTGACTCAGCCGGCGCAGTTTCTCCAGAGTGGCTGCAGGAGCGTTGATGATGACACTTTCATGATTGGCCAGATTCACCGCATGACAACTATCACGTGTGTTTCGGGTTTAATCTAACCTTTTCAATTCCAATAATAGACACAAATCTGTGTTTTTAGAACAGTAAAAGCTTTTTTACTGTAGTCGCAATGTTATATTGAGTCACGTTTATCATAAAACACTGATGAAAGCATATATTCCCCCACTTTATTAGTATTTAAATAGTATATATTTACACTGAACTTTATTCTTGAACAAGATGGCAATGTATTAAGGAGTATATAATTAGTAGATATCTGTTGCTCATGAAAACGTTTCTGAAACGTCTGTATATCTGACAAATATTGCATTTAATTCACTTCATCTGTGATAGAGTATTCATACACCGCGTGAGCGTCACTAATGGGAGCAGAAAGTGTCCGGCTTGGCGGCTCCGTTTTCAACTCCGCCCCCGACTGCAAGCGGCTACTCTCGTTGACTGCCGTCTGTAGCCGTAGCCGAACGCACCTAACGTTGCTGGCATGATTGAGAGCAAACGTGAGAGGTCACGGGCCTACGGCAGGGTGTGGCCAAGTAAAAAATAAAAGATCTCCAAAAAAATCGCTAGTTTTATTTAAATATAGCTAAAATAGCTCCTTGTCGCAAAAACAAAAAAAAAGACGCAGCTACAATGAGAAAGTAGCTAAATTTGGCGACAAAATCCCCAAATTGGCAACACTGATTCAGACCAAACTTGACTTGTGTTATGACAACCATGCTCTGAGGTTACCTGCGCAGTTTAATTGCAGTTATATATATATATATATATATATATATATTTAACAAGTCTTTCATGCTCACTAAAGCTACAGTAAAACAGAAATATTGTGAAATATTATTACAATTTGAAATAACTGTTTTCTATTTGAATATGCTAAAATTTAATTTATTCCTGTGATGCAAAGCTGAATTTTCAGCATCATTTCTCCAGTCTTCAGTGAGAGCAAACGTGAGAGGTCACGGGCCTACGGCAGGGTGTGGCCAAGTAAAAAATAAAAGATCTCCAAAAAAATCGCTAGTTTTATTTAAATATAGCTAAAATAGCTCCTTGTCGCAAAAACAAAAAAAAAGACGCAGCTACAATGAGAAAGTAGCTAAATTTGGTGACACAATCCCCAAATTGGCAACACTGGTGCGACCACCTGTGATTGCAGTAATTCCTGTGTGCTGTATAGGTACTGTATGCTAATTTCCGTTATTACAGTTAACTATGCAAAATGATATGGAACTGTAATGCGGTCAAGAGAGCTGCCTGGAACTAAGTTCGCCGTGCGTTTCCCTGAAGATAATTGCACACCTCAGAACGTTTGTCAGCCAATCAGATTCAAGCATTCAATGGCCCCGTAGTATAAATATGGATAATTATCTTACAAAAACCAATGGCTTCATTTCAGAAGGCCTTTATTAATAGCCTGGAGCTGTTTGGAATTACTTGGAATAAACTTTTTTTGGGTTGAAAATCTCAAGTCCCATTCACTACCAAATGTTGTCTCTGGTATTCTGGTCTGTTGAGCGTATATGCGTTTGAATTTTCAGCATCATTTCTCCAGTCTTCAGTGTCACATCACATGATCCTTCAGAAATCATTATAATATGCTGATGTGCTGCTCAATAAACATTTTTTTTATGAAAACCATGACAAATATTTTTTTCCTGATATTCTTTTATTAATAGGATTTTCAAAAGAACAGCTTTTATGTAAAATAAAGATATATTTTGCAACATAATTTACTCTTTAGAACAATTTAATGTCACAATGCTGAATTAAAGTATTAATTTCTTTCAAAATTCTTTAAAAAATATATTTATTCTACACCCTTTCAAGCAGATAAGTTTTATGCTGTAAGTATCATTTTCATAATTTTGGGAACATTTAATGGTGTTCTTACGTGTATTTGCTTGATTCTTGAAGTTATATAACTTGGTAGTAATGTGAATATCTTCATATTCTTGAAGAATCACTTCACACATATTCTTAAAGAATATCTTATCCACCAGATTTTATTCCATCTTCAAAGATGCCACCATATAATTAGTCACAATCACATATTGTATTGTTTTATCTCTCACAAATGTGAGTGAAACTAGAAAGGACCATCCTTAAAGAAAAAGAAAAATCATTTTCAATAATAAAATAAAGATGTTTATGCACTCTTCTAGCAGTGTTTTGCAGTCTGCAAAATTAGAACCCCCCAGGAATTTGCAGAGAAGATTTGTGTGTGTGTGTGTGTATACGTTTTAATCTAACAAATACACTTTTTATTCAACATTCATTTGTAATTCAGCAACAGTAAGACAAATTATCTCAGCTCAATCAGTGTCTCTGTAAATTTCACACTTCACTGGCGACCTCCTATGTTTTGCAAACATAATTTTGAATTTCTCAATATGAGACCAAATTATTTAAATTCCGTAACAAGGAACAAAAGTATATTAACATTATGCGTTCTTCATCATGGAACATTTGTGACAAGTCGAAGATTGTTAAACATTTCTCTCTAAAGAGTACACATAATTATTTGTCTGGTAGCATCTCATTTGTGTAAACTGCTAGAATGGCTCATTGATCAAAGTTTTCAAACATCTACATTCGGCTTTAAATGTTGGAAACAACTAAAGAATAAAAGATACAGACAGTGAAAGTCTTTGAATTTCCAGTTGCAAGTCTTAATTAAATGGACCGTCTTTTCGTGTTGCTAGTGTAATTTTTTTGTGACGTCTGCGTTAGAATTAGCAGTTAGACAGATTTCCAGCTTCTTTGAGAAGGAGCATTAAACGGAGCAATGAAAACCTGTTGTGCTTTCTTAACTTGACATACTTCCATATGAAACATATTTATTAAGAAACAATGTGGGACGGGACCTAATTTTATTAATCTGGACTGAATCATAAAAAGTGGGTATTACATACTGTACCAGAAGTAAGTCATGTAATTAAGAGGGAAGAAGTTTCAGAGGTGATTTATTATAGTTTGATACACACACACACACACATACAAGGTAATTTTAAAGAATGCTGGTAACTAAATGATCTTGAATCCCATTGAGAAGAAATACTATGGAAGTCAATGGGACCTGAAACCATTTGGTTACAACATTATTCATAATATCTTATTTTTGTTCCACAGAAACATAAAAAAATTAAATAATAAAATACAGGTCTGGAACGACATGAGTGTGAGTAAATGTTGACAGAAATTTATTTTTTATGTGATCTATCCCTTTAAAATCCAAAGTTTTGATGCCATGTAGTAGAGTTTAAGAAAGTAAATATAGTTTAATTGAATTTAAAGTTGATTTCAAATAACCAACGACCAAGACCTAGAGCTAGTTTTAATCAGCTACTTGTTATTCGATAACAGATATGTGAAGGGACTTTCTCATTGTAGAGAGCATTTGATTGGACAAAAATTATACACCCATGACTGGAAGATGAAGCATCAGTTTTCTTGGTCTTTCTTTTTGTCCAGAACAAGAACCTAAAGCAATATATGCAAAAACATTGTTTCTCATGCACTGACCAGTTTTGAGATTTTGAGCTATTTGGCTTTTCATACTGTGTTGTTTTAGACTGGTGGAAAGAAAGCATCCGAACTACTCATTTAAGTCTTTATTTTCTAACACTTAATCTATTCGCATTTGTAGATTTAAAATACATATCTTTAAAAACAGTTTATCCTCTTGCACCGAGCCAAAAGATTTTTATTTCAGCAGCACTTAACATTTTAGATGTATATTCAAGTTTTTAGTAAGGGGTTTATTCAGATATCATAAATTTGTCTGATTTTATACATTTTATTCCTAGCAAATGTCTCTGTAAACAGCTTTGACTCGAATATGTCAATGAAATGAAACAAGAATTTTGAACCTGGCTTTATCCAGTGTTCAGATTTATGAAAATTAGTGCATGTTTAATTGCATAATGGCTCATTTGCTTATTTGAAATGTTTGCAAGTCTTAACGTTATCAGTGAACTGTGGACATATATCTATTAGTTTGTAAATAGTATAAAACATACTCCAATAACCTTTGTTTTATTTACAACATTATTTACAAGATGTTAGCCTCAGAGCAAACACACATGGACTAAAAGCCACGATGCTCCAATTTTGATGCCATTGTGTTTTTAAGAAAGTAAATGTGGTTAATATTGAGTTCAAATTGCCTTTAAAAAATTTTGAGAACTCTTGTCTAACACAGAGAGACAATCAGCCAGTCCTTTCACACACGAGTAGAACACAAACACCTCTGTCACTGCCAGTCTCGCTCATGCAATTAAGAGCTAGCCAGTGCTCTGCTGCATCTTCCTCACCTCTCGCCCTGCACGAGCTTCCCTGCATGTCTTGTCAGAAAGAGGCAGTGCGGGTGCTCATGTGGGCCACATCTTTCAAAGCAACACTGGCTACAATGAAGGCCACAGTGCTCTCCTTAATGCTGTGCTGTGTGCGTTTCCTGTTGGCTCGCGTAGGAGGCAGCGCTCGTAAAGGACATTGGATGCTGATGAAACGAACTGTGATTTGTTGGCTGGGGTGTAGGAATCCCTACAGTGGCTTCGTGTTGCCACAAGCAAAGAAACAGCACCCTAACTGCTTTTTATTTATGTTCGATCAGAGAGTATACAGTCATCCATACATGTAGCTTTGCATCTGTTACGCTCCTCCCACAGAGAGACAGATGTTTTTTTTTTTTTTTTTTTTTCACTTTCATTCCAGCTTGCCTTCCCTCCCACTGTCTCTCTCTCATTCTCAGTCTTTCATGCCTTTCCATGTCTCTGCTTTCCTCCTGTCTTGCATTGTGTTGGTTTCCTGTCATTTTTAAGATGGATATCTTCATTGCTTTTGCTTTTACCACTCTTTCAGCTCGAAAATTGATGTTCGTCTCATGTAGGTTGTCTTTGGATGAATGCCAAATTCAGCCCATTCTGCAGTTTGTTCTGGCTAATAACCACCCACTTAGGAAAAGTCTGAAAGATATATAAAGTGACTGACCACAATTTGTTTTGTTTTACATGTCATTAAGGATTGGCATTGTAAATAGAAATAGAATTAAGCATGATAATAAACCAACACACCACCATACACTATAAAACTATTTCAAAGAATAAAAATGAAAAATTTTTCGAAGTAGACCCCCTCACCTTTTTTTCATAAAATGCTCAATTCAAATAATAGCAGGCAATATCTGAGAATGATTGTACACGAAACACTGAAAAATCAGTAACTAACTAGCTTACTTGATTGATTGATTGATTGATTGATTGATTGATTGATTGATTTAAATAAATATATACTTTTATTCAGCAAAGTACATATTAAATTTACCAAAAATAAAATTAAAGACATTTCTTATATTACTAAAGATTTCTATTTCAAATAAATGTTGTTCTTTTGAACTTTGTATTGATCAAAGAAATCTGAAAAGAAAGAGAGGGAGAAAAAAAAGTATCAGGGTTTTCACAAAAGTTTTAAGCAACTGTTTCAGCACTGATAATAATTTGAGGCTGAGAAAATCAGCATATTAGAATGATTTCTGAAGGATCATGTGACACTGATAATTACATTGTAAAATATATTCAAATAGAAAACAGTTATTTTAAATTGTAATAATAATTAAGAAATATTTCATAAAAAAATTACCAATTTTATTACCAATATAATTAAAAAAAGAAAACTTAAAAAAAAAAACTTTTTAGTTTCAACAACCAATTCACTTTAAGTAAAATATACTAGGTTTGTATTCCAAATGTCTCATGTATTTAAGTTGAGCTAACTATTGTAACATTTGCAACTTGAAATTTCTCAGTTGTATGTACTTGTACAGCAATCTGATTTACTTGTTAAAACCATGCAAACCAATTGCCTTAAAAATACAAAGTAAAGTGTTATTCCAGTAAACCAGGTGCTTTAATCATCCAGCTATACCGCTAACAATGTCTGGTTGAGGCCAGTGGTGATTACTAAAAAAATATTTTCAATTGCTGTGTGTACTCCACTAATATGATTTGGTCCCATGTCCAGCCTCAATAAATCCAATCTATGGCAGTTTTTAAGATATATAGCTCAATCAGTGGCTGTCTGAGTGCTGCCCTATAATATCATAGGCTTTTTAGGCAATTGACAAATGTTCTGAGAGATGTCTTGTTAAGATCAGACCTTCACAGAAGCTCACACAGTTTTAGACATCCAAATCCTTGATATCCCAAAAACTTTTACACTTAAAGCTCTCGGTGTGAAGTGATTACTTGGAATTGTATTTGTTATATGTTTAATTCCCGCCCATGTGTAGAAATCGAATATTCAAGCTGTTTATTAATTTTTCTACCCCTGAACAAAAAATGAAAATTTAAGCTGAATTTGTTTTTTGGAAAAAAAAAATGAAAAAAGGAGCCGTTTTCTCATTTTTCTACTTTCAATATAAAAGATCAGACCTTCACAGAAGCTCACACAGTTTTAGACATCCAAATCCTTGATATCCCAAAAACTTTTACACTTAAAGCTCTCGGTGTGAAGTGATTACTTGGAATTGTATTTGTTATATGTTTAATTCCCGCCCATGTGTAGAAATCGAATATTCAAGCTGTTTATTAATTTTTCTACCCCTGAACAAAAAATGAAAATTTAAGCTGAATTTGTTTTTTGGAAAAAAAAAAATGAAAAAAGGAGCCGTTTTCTCATTTGTCTACTTTCAATATAAAAAAAAAAAAGAATGATCGAATGATACACGTATTAATGACATTTGGCTTTTAATTACATTTTATCTGCCCAAATACTTCCACCTTTTTGTCTGTTACATCCTCCCATTTTTCTTTCTTGTTCTCAGTGTAATTCTCCCACTCTCTTTCCTTCTGTCTAGGGATGTAGGATTGCTGCGTGAAGCTCCCAGGTGTATGGCAGCAGAGGGAAGTCGAGGCAAATAACAGGTTCTAGATTAGCAGTTGTTGTTGCCTCGCCACTAGTGATTAATGATCTGAGATGCACTTTGTTGTGAGACAACACACAAATATTTATTTTAATAGGGTGTGCTGGGGTGGAGGTGGGGATTTGGGGGCGTTAGGACGGGAGAATTAATGAACAACATTACGAGAACACGTGTGCGAACGATCCCACTGTATTACAGCAGAAAATACACTTGATGTCATTATATTCACGCTTGACTTTTCTGAGTAAGTGCATTGCGAGATAGGGCATATTGTAGAAAAGGCCAAATGTGCATATTAAAAACATGAAGCTTTTTCCTTCACAAGATGTTAATTGATGGACTGGAGTCGGGTGGATTTTTGTATTGTGATGTTTTTATCAGCTTTTTTTATACTCTCATTCTGACAGCACCCATTCAATGCAGAGGATCCATTGGTGAGCAAGTGATGTAATGCTGAATTTCTTCAAATCTGTTGCCATGAAAAAACAAGTCACCTACATCTTGGATGGCCTAAAGTGAGTAAACTTTCAGCAAATTTTCATTTTTGGATGAACCATTCCTTTTAGCAATGTTTTTTCTTTTTTTTTTCTTTTTTGCTAGTGAAGTTTAATATGTATATGTTACTTGAATAACACTTTAATTTGAGAAAAATAAAGACCTGTAAATAGTCACAGTTTTGTAACTACTTTATATTGTCGGCAAGATCATCACAAAAATATGTAAGTATTGCAAATATTAAATGCATTATCCTGCCCTACTCTGAGGTTTTATTTGAGTTGCACATTGGAAAAGAAAAATGTCAAATAATTCAAAGCATATTCCAAAACCTCTTATTGATGTATGTTCTGTCTTCTCAGTGAAACTACAAATTAGTGCACGAGGGAATTTTTGCAAATGGGTGGATTTGTGCATTAAAGATGCATTTTAAGTGAGGATACCGCCTGGATATGGCAAGAGAGATGTGTTTTGCCTTGTCCCCATCCCATCACATAAAATATAGAAGAGTGAACTTGTGCTCAGACACCGATTGGAAATGAACGGTGTCTGGGTTATGTGTGGATATGTATGTCAAACAGCATCAGTCAGTGCTGTCTGTTTGACAAGTAGAGAAATCTTCATTTTTAGCCATCATACGTACACTCATGAAGCATACACTGTTTGGAAATTAAACTAAGATAGCTACATATGCATCAGACAATCCCAGAATGCACTGCAACAAATATAAGAAGGCAGATGGAGTCAAGGAAAATGAAGGTTATACTGTTAATTATTTGTGTTTGGACTATCTAGTTATAAGCTTAACAACATGGTGAGAGTGAGTGTTATTTGTGTGGCCCATGTGAGAGTTGCCTGCATTAATCAGTCACTGACAAGTTTTTTTTTTCCCCCCAGTAAGGATGCTGCCTTAAGCATCGTTCACACTGACAGTGATTTGAAGAGGGAGTTGTTGATTTGAGTCGATATGAGCAACAGAGACTGTCAACAATGCAACATTGTTGAGCTGAGTTGAACTTTATGCAAATACACAGCGATGTGGCGATGACTGATGGGAGTGCAGACAGTGAACTCTGTTTGATCCAATACCTGACAGGGCACAACCAGGCTAAAAAGGAGGTACAGTAAAAGTCGCTTTATCATTTTATTTTGTCTCAAAGGAATAAATAGCAGCAGATTTAAGTAGCTAATGAGCATCTCTGAAATTATCACATGCATTTGAGACTAAATATATATTTTTAATTGCTTTGAATAGTACTTTTAATGTTGCTAAACTCTTTCTATATTAACAGTATTTGAATATAATTACAAATATAAGGTAAAACACTCATCTGCACTTAAAAGTTATAGGATTTACTTTGAAACTATTTTTACTCAGAAGTTGCTAAATTTCACAAATAATTACAAAGAAACAGCAAGTAACACTTTTAAATAAAGTAAATTAAACAATTTTGATACAGAAAAAGTGAAATGGTATTTTCTTGTAACATGTACTCCTGATCATCTTTGTTTTATTTAAAACTTTGAAAAATCTTTTCATGGGTAAGACATAATCATATCAATATTATAAATATAGTGTAATTAATATATTATTAAAATCATATTAGGGCTATCAAGGAATGAAAAAAAAATCGAATCAACTACACAATGAGGCAATTAATTAATCAGATTAGTGGCAAATTAATCACACATAAAATTAGGCTGAGAAAGTACCCCCCAAAATATCATTTAAAGCTGTTATTGTGTTAAATGATAAATGCATCAAATAGACATAGCAAAACGTAGCTTTAGAAATAAATGTTTTATTTGATTTGATTCAACATATAAATTATTACACATAAACAATTAAGCTAACAGTCCTAACAATCTATGGAACATAAAAGAAGATTTGAGAAATGTCTCTCTTCTTCATTTATTTTTTATATTTTTACAATGAAATCAAAATGTTTTTTCTCTCTCTCTCATTCATATATATATATATATATATATATATATATATATATATATATACACACACACAGAGGCCTATTTACAGTAAGCTCCTCCCCGCCAATGGATGGAATGTATGTGGCTTCCTGTTTGCGGGCCGGCCCCTCCCACTAGGTAGCTCCAAAGGGAAAGGTAAGACAAAGAGAATCATCATTATCCAACAAACATTATTTGGCTAATTTCCATGTACCTTTTCCTATTTACAAAGACTAAGACCCCACACCAATAAACATCAGTCACACTGAAATGTGCACCTTCCATGTGACTGAAACAAGTGAAGAAAAAACAATAAAGTTTTCTGAAACAAGACATTGTGGTATTTTGACACAATCTGTATTGTTAAAAGCGCTATATAAATAAAGGTGACTTGAATGACTCAAGTCACTGAATCATTCATTAGATTCGTTCCTGATTAATTCAGGGATGAATCGTCTCTTTTTGAATGTACCATTGAATCACTAGTTCAAAAGATTTGTTCAAAACTCTGAATCATTCAGAAACGAATCACCGCTGTGTTGCTTGGAGACGCTGAACAGTTCTGCTGTGGCTATATGTGTAATATTTTTGTTGGCAAAACTTAGCAGAAACAGACAATATTATGTCTAAAATATAACACAATATTAACTTCTTATTTATTGAACTGTTGTATAAAATCAATATCACATTTTCACTCATGCTATGGGATAAAAACTGGTGTGATATTGCTATATCATATGATATAAATATTAGACAATAATAATGATTTTAATCAAAACAAGCTTATTTTAAAGGGGTCATATGATGCTTTTTTAAAGATCATTATTTTGTGTATTTGGTGTAACAGAATATGTTGACATGCTTTAATGTTCAAAAAACAAATTATTTTTCAAATACTGTACATTATTGTAGGTCCTCTATGCCCCGCCTCTCTCAAACGCTTCGTTTTCTACAAAGTCCCGCCTTCCGACAAGCGCAGTCTGCTCTGATTGGCCAGCTGACCCAGTGCATTGTGATTGGACGAACACCACAAGCACTCGTCGGAAATGTAACGCCCCTTACCATAATCATGAGCTTCATCTTTCAAAATAAATGTAAAGACAGAGCCCGAAAGGGGAACAGAGTCTCGTGACAGACACAGTGATTAATATGTGTTTGCAGCACACAAGCCACGGTTAAGACAGCTGACTCC
>NW_015505551.1:66783-67583 GCF_001515645.1 Sinocyclocheilus grahami
CACTAACTGCAAACCACGCCTTCTTTCTTTGCGTGCACATTTGGGCGGCATTATGCAGATATTCCCACATAGTGACCTAGTGACCTAGATGCGTGTTAGAACAAGCCGTTTTAGGGGGCCGTGGCAGAGTCTTTGATAAAGAATATCTCTTTGGTTTTGAGACTTTAGTCTTTGCAACTTCAGGGATCTTATCTATGCACAATCAGCTTGTAACACTCCAAAGAGAAAGGAAAACTTGAAATCGCATCATATGACCCCTTTAATTCAGAAACGAATCACCGCTGTGCTGCTTGGAGACGCTGAACAGTTCTGCTGTGGCTTTATGTGTAATATTTTTGTTGGCAAAACTTAGCAGAAACAGACAATATTATGTCTAAAATATAACACAATATTAACTTCTTATTTATTGAACTGTTGTATAAAATCAATATCACATTTTCACTCATGCTATGGGATAAAAACTGGTGTGATATTGCTATATCATATGATATAAATATTAGACAATAATAATGATTTTAATCAAAACAAGCTTATTTTAAAGGGGTCATATGATGCTTTTTTAAAGATCATTATTTTGTGTATTTGGTGTAACAGAATATGTTGACATGCTTTAATGTTCAAAAAACAAATTATTTTTCAAATACTGTACATTATTGTAGGTCCTCTATGCCCCGCCTCTCTCAAACGCTTCGTTTTCTACAAAGTCCCGCCTTCCGACAAGCGCAGTCTGCTCTGATTGGCCAGCTGACCCAGTGCATTGTGATTGGACGAACACCACAAGCACTCGTCGGAAATGTAAC
>NW_015505551.1:67621-72848 GCF_001515645.1 Sinocyclocheilus grahami
CAAGCCCGAAAGGGGAACAGAGTCGGGTGACAGACACAGTGATGAAGCTGGTATGTGTTTGCAGTACACAAGCCACGGTGAAGACAGCTGACTCCACTGTGATGTCTCTCTCTCTCTCTCTCTCTCTCTCTCTCTCGCACACACACACACGATGTGCAAAACTCCGCATCAGAAGCATCATAGTAAAGTCAGAATTAGCTACCTCCTCTCCTAGGTTCACGAAACGGTCATCCATAAAATGCATTGCTGTTCTGTTGTAAGTAATCTTAAAGATTCCTAAATGCATCTACTTTATTTTTTTCAAAAAATTTAAGTATCAAAAAGTTGTACAAGTTTAAATGTACTGTAAAGAAAATGCACTATACTCATTTTCTTTTCTTTTATATATAATGCATATTTTACATAACAGGTTTTACTCTAAAATTGGTATAAAATTAAAACCTTATGTCTAAATAAGTTTTTCAAATTTGAAGTTGATATGAAAAAAATTAAGGTTCCTGTGAGATTTTATTTAGGGAATTATACCACAAACACCCACCGGGTGCCATCCAAACTCCATAGAATTTTTGTTATGCATTTTTCTGTCACAAATGTCTAGCTTTCTCAGTCAATATTACTTACATCTCAAAATAACCACCAAATATGGAATCCTGAGACTCAGACATTTCCAATTATGTTTTTTTGTCAAGATTATAAAAAGGTTTGATTCAAAAAGACCATAATGCATTTTTTAATATGACACTTGACACCTCCCACTAAGGGGGAGAAGACCACCAAAAGATTTTAAAGTATCATTTCCATGGTAACGCAATGTCCGATTTCAAAATGGCTTTCACAGGATGAATCTTGGGCTTCTAAGATTCCAAATGATATATAATTTATTCTGATTACTTAAAGATTTGATAGAGAAAAAGGACAACAACAAAAAAAAGCGCCAAGTGTCCCACAGGTGGGACGGTGACAGTTAATTAAGCAAGTTCCAAAGATGAAGAAGAGGCAGGAGTTTCAAAATGATGGTAAGTTTGATGAAAATAATTCACACGCGTAACAAAATCCACTAAGTGTATTGAAACACAAACAACAACCGACAAAGAACAGAAAACCAAGAGGAACTTAAATACACAGTGATGATGAACCAAAATGACAAACGGCTATGATGATTAATGAGCGTCCATGGACACAGATGATTGGTGGGAACAAAGGAAACAGGAAAATGATGAAAAACAAACTAAAAGTCTATGAAAATGAAACTAACTAAACATAACTAATAATAATAATAATAAATTACAATAATACATTATTATTATTATTATTATTATTAACAATAATATTACTTTAAGAAAAAATCATGCATGCATTTGTTTTTAAATACTCCTTTACAGTAATATGAGGATTATAATTAATACTTAAAAATGCATTTCAGCAATGAAAATATGAAATTATTGCCACAAACCATCTCTAATAATGGTCCAAAAAAAAGTGATTTCTGGTGAGATTCTCCTGATACTTCGAGAAGGGTCTGGCTGCAGACTTGCACTCTCAGTCTTGCATTCTCAGACACTTGCGCTTCCGCAATTGACATCACGTTCAGTCTTTTTTTTTCTATTTATTGATTAATTTTGTTTGAATCTCTCAACATTTTACAACAGTAGCCAGGTGAAGACAAGAAAAAATAAACTAAATTGTCTAAATGTCACTTGCAATCTTCACTTGCACTCTCCACTACCTGCGACGTCACTTGCAATCGACACAAATCATGCGTGTTGCCAATGGAGACAAGAAGCTGTGGTGGTGATTAAACGATTAAAACTAATTTAGTACTATAACGTACAGGGTCCTGCAAGAAAAAGACAAGACCCGCAAATCCGTGGCTACAGAACAGCAGAACAGGAATGCAATGCACAAAGTCTCTCGTTAAGCGTTTTCCTCCTCTAGAAAACATAAACACTTAATATGGCTTAATGTATTAAGATGCATTAAGTGCAATTAAAATCAAATTCAATATATAGTTATTATTTAATGTACTACAAGGCAAGCAGATGGCCATGAATACAATGCGCAAACTTTCACTTGTCCTCCCATACAGCAAAACGTTTAATGTGGCATAATAACGGATGATAAAGACAATTCAGTAGCCTATATGTCTTGTTGTTGACTCAAAGTATATACAGAACAGCAAATATGAACGTGCATTATGAAATGCATTGTGATATTAAAAGGATCAACTCCGTACAGGCAAGCAGACGAGCCCAGCACGCAATGCGTTAAATGTTAAACATTTTCCTCCCATAGAAAATCATTATAAATAAAACACGTAATGTAGCTTAATGGACAAAGACAATGATATAAAAGAGCTGTAGACAGTTTATTCTATATGGAAAAACGCTTAACGAGAAACTTTGCGTGTTGCGTTTATTCTGGGCTCACCTGCTTATCTGTATATTAGTTATAGGCTATATTTTAATAATGAAGAGCATTGAGTTTGGTCTTTATCATCTAGTCCATTATGCCACGTTTTGCGGTATGGGAGGAAAATACTATATACATATTCATTATATTAATAAACTGTATATTGAATTTGATATTTTAATAGCATCTTAATACATTAAGCCATGTTAAGTGTTTGTTTTTCTACGGAAGGGAAAACGCTTAGCGAGAGACTAATGCACTTAATACGTTCATATTCTGCTGTTCTGTGGCCACGGATTTGCGGGTCTTGTCTTTTTCTCCTACAGATGACTTGCAGGACCCTGTACGTTACGGTACAAAATTAGTTTTAATCGTTTAATCACCACCACAGCGTCTTGTCTCCATTGGCAACACGCACGATTTTTGTCAATTGCAAGTGACATCGCAGGTATCGGAGAGTGCAAGTGGCGATTGCAAGTGACTTCATAATTTAGTTTATTTATTTATTTTAGTTTATTACTGTTGTAAAATGTTGAGAGATTAAAACAAAAAGTAATAAATAAATAGAACAAAATAAAAAAATTAAGTCTGCAAGTGACGTCACTAGCAGAAGTGCAAGTGTCTGAGAGTGCAAGTCTGAGAGTGCAAGTGCAAGTCTGCAGCCAGACCCTCTTGGATACTTCCCAAATTGAGAATAGGATTGTTTGCTGTGTGCAATGCTTTCATATTGCTTTTGTCACACTAACCACGCTCCAGGAATAATCAGAAGATCACAGCATCACTAGAAAGATTCTCATCAGGATCAGCTTTTCCCAAAAAAATCCCTATACCTTTATAAAATATGATTAACAAAGATTTAGCGAGAGAGTTTGTTCACATGAAAGAGCATTGCCTTCAGACACAGGTCTACCCATGGGGCCAACTAGCAGGCAGGGTACAGTGTGTGTAGTGGACCAAAACAACTAAATGACTTGTTGTTCTGCCAGTGCACATCAAAAAGTGGGTGAATTAACTCCAAATTGGACAGTTCAGACAGGTTATACACTTCTATTTCTCCTTTGTCTCTATTCGATTTGACATTGGCAAAAGTAATGTGCTACGCCGAAGCACAGAAACAGCTGTTCTATCAAAGATATGAATGACCAAAGCGAGGTCCCATAATGGTGATGTACTTTATGGCCGCAATGAAAGAGCAGTGTGCAAAACAAATGTGGACAGAGAGATCACAGTGTTGTCTAAATTGGCTAGGTAGGTATTGTTTATACAAAACTTCCAGCCAGTGCTAAAGATGGTGATGCTAAGACATTTAAAACCCACTCTTGACAAGAACTTCTGGTGCATAATGGATCACAGATAACGTAAAAATGCTAATGAACCAATTAGGCTGCATATTTCTCTGGTAATTATGCACTCTGCAGATGAGATCCACTTGTATTAATTAAGCACCCTTCGTACAAGAATATATCGATAATTTTGGTCATTTGCAGCCATTCGCATGGTGTGAGAAAGACGTTTATGTTTATCATGGGCTAACATTTGTAATGTGTTCGACTATATTTGTTATGGGGCTGACGAGACGTGTGGATCCATATGCAAAGCTTTATTTGGAGAAGACAGAGACATGGTCATAAGACAGGCAGGGTAAACATTCCCAACCAGGAATATGGCGGGCAAGACACAAGAATAATCCTAGGGCTAGCGTGGTGACCTGACTTGACTCAGGAAGATCAACTGTGATTTGACTAGACTCATGATCATAAACTGTGACTTGACTCGTGATGATCAACTGTGATTAGACTTGACTCCTGACGATCAATGGTAACTTGACCTGATTCATGAAAATCGGCTGTGACATAATGGGGGGCTGTTGTGTCCACCATTTCGCGATCAGGCTCCACTGTCACCGCCATTTTGTGAGCATGCTCTAGTGCGGCCGCCATTACTCGAGTGGGTACGGGGTCGTGTCCCTCTGCGATACCCACAGTGAACGCTGAACCAGCAGTCAGCAACGCATAGTCTATAAAGTCCTTTAAACTACAGTTAAATCTACCCTCTGATGAATCTTATGGATTCATTTAGTCCATAACAAAAAATGTTCTTTAATGCGACCTCATCAAAAGGTACCCTAAAAGATAACTCACAGAACTGAGTGACGTATTCCTCAATAGGTGAACTCCCCTGTCGTAAATCGAGTAGCCGGTCGACTGGGTCCATACTTGGCCAAGGTCTTCTAGGAAAGCCGCTGGATCCTTGTGGGTCCGAGTATTCTGTTACGGGGCTGACGAGACGTGAGACGTGCGGATCCATATGCAAAACTTTATTTGGAGAAGACAGAGACATGGTCATAAGACAGGCAGGGTAAACAGTGGCAACCAGGAATATGGCGGGCAAGACACAAGAATAATCCTAGGGCTAGCGTGGGTCGACGATTGGCAGACAGAGTCACAGGGGCAAGGCTAAAGGGAGAAATCCAGGAAAACAGGCGAAGATCAAAACCGAAGGAAACAGACTAGGCTAAGGCTAAGGCAACTAATGAGGGCTCTGTAGTGTAGCTATCTAAGGATAAGTGCTAAACAATACTCGGCAGAGGGAAGGGATCAGAGTGAGTGTTAAATAGTGAGGGAGTGATATGAAACAGCTGGGTGCAATCAGTGTTACCAGCTGTGTGCAATCCGTGCTGAGTGCAATCAGTGCAATGAATGATGGGATATGTAGTCCGGGGTGATGTGCAACAGTGTGTAGTGCGAGAGTCAATGAAATCGGAAAGGGTGACCTCTGATGGCTAGCAGAAGGAAGTTCATGGACCGGATTCGTGACA
>NW_015505551.1:74476-110497 GCF_001515645.1 Sinocyclocheilus grahami
TGTTACGGGGCTGACGAGACGTGAGACGTGCGGATACATTCGCAAAGCTTTATTTTGGAGAAGACAGAGACGTGGTCATAAAGCAGGCAGGGTCAAACAGTGGCAGACAGGTATATGGCGGGCAAGACACAAGAATAGTCCTAGGGCTAGCGTGGGTCGACGATTGGCAGACAGAGTCACAGGGGCAAGGCTAAAGGGAGAAATCCAGGAAAACAGGCGAAGATCAAAACCGAAGGAAACAGACTAGGCTAAGGCTAAGGCAACTAATGAGGGCTCTGTAGTGTAGCTATCTAAGGATAAGTGCTAAACAATACTCGGCAGAGGGAAGGGATCAGAGTGAGTGTTAAATAGTGAGGGAGTGATATGAAACAGCTGGGTGCAATCAGTGTTACCAGCTGTGTGCAATCCGTGCTGAGTGCAATCAGTGCAATGAATGATGGGATATGTAGTCCGGGGTGATGTGCAACAGTGTGTAGTGCGAGAGTCAATGAAATCGGAAAGGGTGACCTCTGATGGCTAGCAGAAGGAAGTTCATGGACCGGATTCGTGACAATATTACATACAATATCAGGCGACACAACAAATCCATATTCATATTCATAAATACAAAATCAATTTGCCTTCACCTGATTGTATTTACTTGTGATGTATCTGGTTATTATGGGAATGTTGTGTAAATCAAACAGCAAATTTGCATATCGATCACAATGTAAACTCTCTGTGCAACACAAACCGGGTATAATATGTATAAGAACAGAAACTATATTATAGGGAGAAATACAATTAAAAAATCTGATAAAGATCCCAGGATGGCGAGCACATATCAGTGGAATGTGATAAAGATTAAAGTGTGTTGTAGTGCCGTGGAATTATGGGTAGGTGCATGTGGGTCATTCAGGTTTATCGGTTCACCATGATTCATTCTTTAGGGCAGCAGCTGTCGTTGATGAAGCTGCTATGCCATGGGGAAAGAACAATTTGTGGCCCAGGTACAGAAAGGACACCAGTTGTCTGATCAATGGATGATTGGCCAGACCCTTCAATTCTCATAGCAGATGTCAAGTTGTTTTTTGTGCTTTCGGTCTGTCCTGTGCAACATTAAAGTGCCACATTGTGAGATTCAGCACTTTATGTTCAGCTGCATCACTCATTTTGATTAGTCTAACGATTTTGTAGATAAAACTGCTAATGGATAGATAATTGATCAACCTTGAGAATCAGTGCAGTTATATAACTGTCTGTCTGTCTATCTGTCCATCCATCATTATCTATCTACCGTCCATCCATCCATCCATCAATCTGTCTGTCCTTCCGTCTACTTGTCTGCCTGTCTATCCATTTATCTGTCTTTCCGTCCGTTTGTCTGTCTGTCTGTCCATCCGTTTATCCATCCATCCGTCCGAATATTAAGTTTCATAACAAAGTTTTCATAAACTAAGTTTCATAATTTATCTAGTTGTTTGTCATTTACTAGACATGGATTTTATAGAGATTTCACTTACAAAGGGCAATTTAAAACTGATGAAATATTCTAAAGTTAGTCATAAACTTCCCTGATATTTCCAAGTTTTATGTTGCCATGGAAACCTTTTGCTGGTCAAGAAATTGCAGTTTATTCTAACTTTTGAATAATTTGGCAAGTCATGGCTTGGGTGAAATCCGTAGAATTGCCTTCTATTTTGTTGTAGCACTGACTGGTAATAGTATATAATTTATTATGCTATTTAAAACAAGTCAGACTCCTGTATTAGAGTGAACTGTTTTTCATAGTGACAGCAGTATATCATAACTTCAAAATTGCATTTTTTTTTTTACTTGGCCAACTTTTATTAAAAATGTATTTCTTAAATAGAACTCTTGATTTAGAATGGTTTTCTCTGAAAATGTCCTGGTCTGAGTAACGGATCACATCTACCTGAAGTTCAGAATTTCCTCCATTCACTGGGGACTACGTTTCCACAAATACTATCATTCTCCACCGGGTCAGACATCCATGTGCTGCTGCATCATTCCAGGCAGGTACAATGACTGCCCTAAAAGTGCTTTATGCTGTATATATGAGAGATAAACAGTCTGATGCTCTTGAAAGCCAAACAAGCGTCCGTCCAAGAACAACTGATCTTAGCAAAAAGTAAAGAAACTGCTAAGAGTAAGCAAGTTTTTGTGCAACTTTTTTTTTCTCCAGTGAAGGAAAGAGAGAGAAAATCATGTCCCATTTTGCTGTCTGTGCTTGCGCTAGATTTATCTTGTGAGCTCTGTAATACCCAGTACAGTCCCATTCTGCTTTTCTTTTCACTACAAAGGACGTTAAAATTGCCGACATGTGTATGAAAGAGAGACAGAAAGAGGAAAAAATGAAATTTAAAGAGAGAACAAATTCTTCATGTAGGTGTATGATTTTTCCTTCTCTTTGGTCTGCATGTTCTCACTCTAAATGTGTCATTTCAATACAGGCCATTCTCCATAAGAATCTCTTGGCATTTTCATGGGCCATCCATGAATGCATCCAGACAGTAATTCATTTGCAGGGATGAGAGTGCTGTGATGTGAAATGTCTCCAGTGAAGGAAAGAGAGAGAAAATCATGTCCCATTTTGCTGTCTGTGCTTGCACTAGATTTATCTTGTGAGCTCTGTAATACCCAGTACAGTCCCATTCTGCTTTTCTTTTCACTACAAAGGACGTTAAAATTGCCGACATGTGTATGAAAGAGAGACAGAAAGAGGAAAAAATGAAATTTAAAGAGAGAACAAATTCTTCATGTAGGTGTATGATTTTTCCTTCTCTTTGGTCTGCATGTTCTCACTCTAAATGTGTCATTTCAATACAGGCCATTCTCCATAAGAATCTCTTGGCATTTTCATGGGCCATCCATGAATGCATCCAGACAGTAATTAATTTGCAGGGATGAGAGTGCTGTGATGTGAAATGATTCATATACAGTAAGCAGCGTCACTCATATTTGGCAGCCAAATATGGTCATCACTCTTCTTCTAAGTAATTAACGTCACTTTACATACATGCAGGAGTTCAAGTGTTTACAGAACTGACAAACACATTCTACTTTGGGATTCAATCCTGAAAATACAGATGTTGTCACTCGCAAAACGTTGTGATGTAACTAGATAATAGATAGTTCATTTTAGTTCTCTGTTCATAGATAGTTACATAGAATATAAGGCTTATTTCATAACATTTTATGAATCCTAAATGCAATTTAATTTTATTTTCTACTTTTTGTATAATTGGACAAAATTACAGCTTTTATATATTTAAAATATTTTACATATTAAAAATTGCTAAATATGTAATGCATTTTTATATTCAAAAGTTCAAAAGATCAGTAAGATTTTTAAAAGTTTTTTTTTTTTTTAAATAAGTGCCTTGTGCTCACCAAGGCTTCATTTATTTGATCAAAAATACAGTAAAATCAGAAATAAAATGAATAAATATTATTAAAATGTAAAATAACTGTTTCTATTTTTATATATATATTATTCCTGTTATACCGGATTATTTGATGATTAAAAAAAATGTGTCCGTGTTTTTTGAAAAGGAAATATTTTAACATTATAAATGTATTTACTGTCAATTTTGGTCAATTTAATGCATATATATATATAATTCATATTTTTACTTCTAAAAGATCTGGAACCATGGTAAAACCATAAAATGTATACATGAAGGCATCAAAAGGTTTCCTAGACAGTTTTAATGGGATAATAATAATAACAGCTTTATCTGTTTATTTTAATAAAATGTAGCCCTTTGGAAAACAAAAGAGTCTGTAGTTAAATTTTTCCATACAGTATCTCCATCTCCTCTTTCTTTTGCATGACTGGATTGACTCCAAAGGTTTCTCATTGACAGCAGTGAGGCTATTGGCTGCTGCAACATAAAAACGCTAAGGGGTTCTTTGGCTTCTGCAGCAAGATGCTTCAGTATGATGCCTTGGGAGTGAGAACACTGATTTCATCTCGTCCATGCAGTCTGCTCACTTAGTGCTTCCCTTTGGGTTGTTTCCAGAATCCTCTGGCCAACACTGCATGACACAAACAACCAATCATTTTTAGTGATCCGGCTCGGACACCTCCAGGCCGCCGCGTTTGCTTGCATGCTTACATGCGTCACACATGCCTCCCATTTAGTCTCCATGCAGAATCAATTGTTCTCGATTAGCAGCCGTTGGAGTGGATAATGAATTAAATCAAATTGGATTCTGCATATCTTGTTGATTCTAGAGGAGCGTTCAATCTCAGCATGAGACGATTAAGCAACAGAAGAAACATCTCTTCAGAATGAACATCAGAAAAATCTCTTTGCCCCAAATCCTGGGCGAAGTTATCACGGAAAAAGCTTCTTAATAATTTCTGCAAAGATGAATATCATCTTAAAGATTGTGATGAATTAGAAGCACTGACGGCTTGCACACTGTAGTGCCATATGGCAAAGCATCGCTTGAGTGAACTCACCCCGTCGTCTCGAGAGAACAGTCGAGTGCAGTCTGTCTAGCCGTGGGCCTCTGAATATAGGAGAGGGAATGTGTGGGTGATCCAGCAAATTCATTCATTAGCAAAGAAAATGAACCAATAACACAAACAGTACATATGTGTACATTTCCTGGGCAGTATGACCATAATCTTATACCACAATATGAAGAGCTTCTATGGTTGTTAACTGATTAAAACTATCTGATTGTGAATAATAATTCTATCTATGAACATTGGAGCCCAAACAACACTGAGAATTGTATTAGGCAAAGTAAATAAAATAATGTACAGTATTTAGTTATTGGATTTACGTAGGTGATATGTAGTACAATATATATATATATATATATATATATATATATATATATATATATATATATATATATATATATGGATAGTAATAGGCAATTTGTGACATATGTAGCATATTTTTGATATTCCAGTTCTGTATTTTTTTTATTAAATACTTTATAGATGAAAGAAACTTAACACTTCATTGTACTGTGTTGTATTGTATTGTATTGTATTTATTTATTTAATATTTTATCAATGCGTCCAGCCTAACCTTTTGTATTCATTTCAAATTGTGCCTTTTTTCCCATATTGCTTTGTGGATAAAAAAAAAAAAACATGTTTACCTCTCAATGAATACATGCTCGCTAAAAATGTTTCTTTATTCAGAGTAGCAACTCTTTTTAATCATGTGTAAGCAAGTGTATGTGCTGCCGGACCAAATCGGCAAGAATGTGACTGAGAAGGATTTGTGATGCCTTTTTGGCTCTGAAAACCCAGGCTTAGGAAGGATTTTCAAGAGCGGAAGGTCCACCCAGTCCTGAACATGATAAACAGAATAACCAGCTACAGCACTTTTAGCTAGTTTTGCAATGTTCTGTTCCTGTTGTGCAATATTCATTGGTGCACATTACTCAAAATAATAATAATAATAATAATAATAATAATAATAATAAATACACATTCAAAAGTCTGGGCTCTTCTGTGAAAAATACAGTAAAAACAGTAGTATTGTGAATTTTCTATTTGAATAGATTTTAAAATGTAATTTATTCCTGTGATGAATTTTCAGCATTATTACTCCAGTCTTCAGTGTCAAATGATCCTTCAGAAATCATTCTAATATGCTCAAGATTCTTTGCTCAAGATACATTCTTAATATATATATATATATATATATATATATATGCTTTTTTTTAAAGGATTTTGTTTATTATTATTATTATTATTATTATTATTGTTTACTTTAATCAAACGCATGTTTTCCCGCCCTAACCATCATCTCTTCCCATATTAATATAAATACATCTCAAAAAAACTTCTACCTCACAAAAAGGGGCATGTGAATTCCCACATCAGTAATTGTTATGTAATAGCATGTCATGCTATTCTTGTCCTTTCTTTGTCCTGCAGTGAGTCTGTGCACAACAAGGAAGTGGTATGACACATGTAATAGAGAGCCACATGTTGTTATAACATAGTGCAGTGATTATAACCAAGACTGACATAACCACATAACTGTCTGTTGTAGGATATCAGACCGAATCAGACAATCTAAGATTTGGTCAAAACCGAGTTGAGGCACGAGGAGTCACAAAAATTCCACAGAGGCCCAAGACAACAGGATGTCATAAATCAGACCCCAGCCTCTCTGAAGCAAGCCTAAACCTAAGCCCCTGTCACAGAACAGTTTTCAACATTAACACAAAAGAACACATTGACAAGTCCTCCTAATTCCCTTGCATATTAATGGTGGAGTTCCCTTTAAAATCTTAAATGATTCCCTTTGAGCTAAATTATTATCACTGTTTCCCTTACACTGTATTATTATGGAGAGAAAATTGCTGGGGAATTGAAGGTAGAAGACTTTGTTGACAAATGAAGAAAAATAACACCCTGAGCAACATCAAAATAAGTGTTTTGTTCTTCATAATCCACGTCTGGACCACCGCCACACTTTTCATTGATTGTCATCAGTGAAGATGATATGTATACCTCAACTATGTTGACAAATAAGAAAAATAACACCCTGAGCAACATCAAAATAAGTGTTTTGTTCTTCATAATCCACGTCTGGACCACCGCCACACTTTTCATTGATTGTCATCAGTGAAGATGATATGTATACCTCAACTATGAGAGACAAAATGAGAAAAAAAAATCACTTTTTTGCCCCACTGTATATATACACAGTATATATGTATACTGTATATGTATATGTAAATATGTGCTTGGTAACAGGAATGGTTAAATAGCACAAATACGCTAAAATATGTACAAATCAAGATCATTCAATTAGAGTATTTGCTCATCTTCTTTCTACTTTAAAGAAAGTCAACATTTTGGAATGGGCAAAGTTGCTAAACAAGGTTGCACAAGCCTAAGCCTGTGTTTTACAAACAGCCTAAAAACTTCTTCAGTTACCCAGAGACTAAACTGTATGACATTGATTAAACGGAATGATGCTAGACAACTTTCTTTTGACCACACAAAAGCCAAGAAAAACTTATTAGCAAGAACAAAAATGATAGCCTGCCTCCAAAGACAAAGTAAGCAATGATCACATTTTCATCTTTGGGAACTATCCCTTTAATTTAACTTGACTGGTTGACATTTACCATTATCTGAAGGTTACACGTCTTCAATCACTAAAAGAAAACCAATGTAATGAGTAGGAATGCTAACTGTCTAGATTTGTTTGCACTGGTGCACTGCATCAAGAATCACTTTTATCACTGCATGGTGAACTAGATTAACAAGATGAGAGCCTTTACCCGCACAGCCATGACATATCTACCAGCGATAAATCTTAAATTAGCATATGTGTTTATGTTGCTTGAGTGGAGGAGGCATATAGACGGGCTGGAGGCGAGAACAAAGGAAGACTTCCCGTTCAAAATGGAGGATGGGTGGGCTATTTTGAGAATGGGGATTGGAAATATAATGGCCTTGTCTTTCGACTTTGCCCCCAGGCCAATACAGAGCCATCTATCCATCGTTCCTCAGAGGACAAATGATCTACGGGTGAGTGCAGCCACTGTGGTTTCATCAGTGTGAGACAATCAACAGTATTGTAGTGGTGCTAGATCAAGTGGAACGCCGCAGTTGAGCAAGACTTATGAGTGTTGGGTCATTTAGAATCAATGGAAGAAAATGCTGTGTTTTATCACATAAGCATCATCTCGCCTCAAGCCCTCGCAGCGGTGCTCTTATTTTAGGCACAGACTTTCACTGATTCCTCCCGTGAAGGATTCAGATGTTTCAGCAGTAGATTTATCCGGCGCTGCCATTCTGGCCTGTGACCAAACTCATCTATATCATTCCATGCCACTTTGTCAGGTCAGAGCAAGGACTTAAAGGAATAGTTCACCAGAAAAAAAAAATGTTTTGAAGAACCTTAGCGATAGTTCAAAGTAAAATGTATATTTAGTGTTATTTTTATAATCATTTTGATACTTCAACTTAAATATATTTCAGTTAGATGAACAGAAGCATCAGAAGAACAGAAGAGACCACAAAGTCATTAAAACTAAATTGAAATTTTGGATTATAAAAAGTGGAAAAATAATAATAAAAATTACAAAAGCACATATGAACATTATTAAACTAAATTTAAAATGAAAGTATAAACATAAAATACTCTATTTTGTCTTAGTGGAAGAATTTAGATAATATACAGGTAATATTATGAAATTATAAGATTATTATATATCAATATAATACATTATTATTAGATCAAATTAGATTTTCTTATTAGTTTAGTTCATATAACCATCCATACTTGCAGGATCGGCATTTGGATGAACTTTTCCTTTAGCACAACATCCACAGGGTTCAAATCAATTCCTTTTAGTACAGTTTCCACTTTGCATGCCGAATAAGAGCATCATTGACAGTTCAAATGAATAATTCATCTTTTATTTGCCACCACAGCAAAATGCTAAATACTTGCCATTTTTTCATAATCTTTTGCTACTTTTTTTGTCAACTCCTACACGACTCAGTCATCATTCAGAAACAGGAAATAAAAAGACAGGAAAGTGACATGCCAGATACTCGCCAGTGGAACATCTGGGTGCCTGTGAATGCTGTTATACGCTTTCTCTGTCCCTCGAGCTGGAAAATGAAAGACGACATGTGGAGGGGGTTGACAAGTAAAGTGATTGCCCCCTGTTGAGAGGTTGGCAGCATCACTTTCTATACTTCTCTCCTTTCTGTTTCTATTCCTTGAGCCGCTCTCGTTTCAAAAGTGGCCCTTGTGGGGCCCTGAAAACATAGAGAGAGAGAAACAAACAAACACAAAGAATAACCAGGGGGAGGGGCTTATTTATATTGGCTTTGTGAATGCTGTAGATGACCGTTCAACAGGTCATGCAAAAACGAAAATGATCTTAAAAATCACAGCTGATGTTTTTTATGATGTGTTTGACAGATGCAGCAATGGCATTTAGTATTTTCTCCCTTTCTTTTTCTTCTTCTCTAGCTGGCGGGCTTTGAAGGCAGAGAAAAGAAAAGCACTTAAATGTTGGATTCAAACCAACATGTTTGACACCTTTTATAAATGCACTGACACAGTCAGACCTCTCTTTATGTGACACCTCTATCATTTTGAATGGCAAATCTAAATATGGAGGGTTGCAGTATTCAATGGCTGACAGAGAACATTCTCTTTGGCTTACTAAAAGCTGTCTCAATGCAGCTGACAGCTGGAGAGAAAAGTGAAAAAGCTTCACTGGTACTTCAGACACAGGTAAAAATTACAAATGGCAAATAATGGCCTCCAAAATATTTTGGATTATCCACTCCATCTGAATCCAAAATAGGGCCTAAAGCTACTATGTCTTGGTTAAATGCACATTAGAAAAGTAAAAGCCTTACTTAAAGATATATGAGCCATGTTATATGGACATTTACTTTAAAAGGCCTTTTCTAATGTATTAAAGACAATCTTATTTCGGTTTCATCTGATGTTTTAAAATGGCTATCTGCCTGAGTGGATCTTATGCCACAGACATTTTTTTTTTTCAGGGTGTGCTGCATGCAGTGGTGTGGGAACAAATATGAAAAATGAGTAGGACACATTATAAAATCTCATCAGCATATACCATGAATATTGAGTCGGTGACATAACATTTGCACTGTCATCCTAATTGATTTCCTGAAGGAAAGGGAAGTGGGCACCAGCTATAGTAGTTTCAATTGATAGATTCTGTACTAGATACTGCCCCTTGGATACTGTACTTAACCAAGCAGAAGTCTAAGTTTACACGACACAGTTTTCTACTAAAAAGAAAAAAAGTGTGTTTAGGCCATTCATTTACATGACAGCAGCGAGGCTGAAAATGTAAACTTTGCAAGTTTTTGAAAAAAAATAAAAAAATAAATAATAATTATAATATATATATATATATATATATATACATACACACACAGTATATCACCTGATGGCTTGATAACATTCAAATAATAGCATCACGGTATGCTGGAGATGTTTAAAAAAAATTATTAATATGACTTTTTTAGAAAAGTGATCATTCCCTGAAAGTGAGTTTGTGCTCGTGGAATGTTAATTCCATGAAATGTGGTGTATAAACTGACATATAAAACACGCCTCTTAAGAGAAGATCTTGGCTAAATATTTGGGAGACAAATTAAAGCAAGCATCACTTTTTCTATCGCTTAAACTTATGGTTAGTTACTTGAACCATGCTTATTGTGTTCTTTTTCACATTTTCAAGACTAGTATCTCATGAAATTCATAAAAAATAGAAGGAAATAAGCCTTTGGGGGATTTCCATAGCTTATCGAATCCACCTACAGGCAGAAGGTGATTCAAACAGGTGGAAGATGAGTCACCGCTAATGTTTAATATAAAGTATACCAGCTGACAATGGAAGGTTACTCTTTAAACCACAAACAATAAACCAATATAAACTCTTTAAGATCCGCAAAGAGATCACCTGCTGCAAATGGGTCCACATTGCTGCAATTACGACTGTACATCAAGACAGCTTATGAACCCTTGGTAATGACTCAGGAACTTATCTGCTGTCTCCTAGTCTCCTAATACATTGTTTATTGGCACACCACACAGTCCTAATTAAACACAAGAGCTCCTCTGGTGAGTTAAGGAGTGGGGGGGGGGATCAGAGAAGCATCAGCGCTTCGAATGGTAATTAACCTAAAAACTGAAGCTTTATAAGAGACTGGCTTAATGAAGTGTCGTTCCTTTAAAGAAACAAAACTCTGTTTGCTAACATTGAGGGTTCACATTACACTATGGCATTTTTAATTGTAACTGCTGGCATGTAAGATAGGGAAATAAAAGTTGTTAGAAAAAGAACTGACCCAAGAGTGACAGAAAAGCAGAAAGAAAAAAAGAGCAATTATTTGATTCATGTTTCTTTGAAGCAACAGCGAGCCAAACTGAGCTGTCAAATTTTGGCATCTGCTTTCCTTGTATGAAAATTGTTAGTAATCATAATGGTGAAATAACAAAGCTTGACAAAAACAGATCATCTTGCTTTTGCAAGAAGTTGAACTGCAGTCACGAATGTATGCGGATGTTTATATATATATATATATATATATATATATATATATATATATATATATATATATAATCACTCTACACAGGATACTACACAATTCTGATTTTTTTAGCATGTTTTTTTCTTTCATATGTGCTTATATGGGCTCCTTATATCATTTGGTTCTTTGGTGTCCTTTTGGAGTTTCCTTTTGGAGTGAGTTCTTTTGGAATACTTTTTTGGAAAGATGTCTAAATTTATCTTTAAAAAAGCTTACAGAAAATACAGATTTTGACAATCACCCTTAAATCTTTTGATTTACTTAGCTGGATATAGCAAATGATGACAAAATAAATATTTCAAAAGATGTTCTGGCATGAAACTCTAAATGGCCCAGTCCGATAGGTCTAACTCAATCTGACCTAATGACATCACATGGCTCAGCTGATTGGTTCTCTCCTGTATTGGTAGCCAATGAGCTTGCTGCTCAACTTTCATATATATGACTAGTGCTTGCCGTAGCAGTGTAGCTTGCGTCAGAAACCCTCCACCTTCCCCAGCTCCACCTGTATAGATCTGCTACGAGGTGATTCATGTATGCTATATGGGGGTTATTTCGTGCGTGTTATATTTGCAGCAGCAATATTTCTTACATGCTCACAGCAGCATGTTGTGCATGTATTGCCAGTAGCAAGTCCCGGTACTTGCTCTGCCGCAGCAGCAATGTAGCAGATCTATTCCGCCAAGACCAAATACATTAACATACATTACCATGCCAATCCCTCCGAGAGTTGTCATGACAGAAATATATATACAGTATCTCACAGAAGTGAGTACACCCCTCACAGTTTTGTAAATATTTTATTATACCTTTTCATGTGACAACACTGAAGAAATGACACTTTGCTACAATGTAAAGTAGTGAGCGTACAGCTTGTATAACAGTGTAAATTTGCTGTCCCCTCAAAATAACCCAACACACAGCCATTAATGTCTAAACCACTGGCCACAAAAGGGAGTACACCCCTAAGTGAAAATGTCCAAATTGGGCCCAATTAGCCATTTTATCTCCCCGTTGTCATGTGACTCATTAGTGTTACAAGGTATCAGGTGTGAATGGGGAGCAGGTGTGTTAAATTTGATGTTATCGCTCTCACTCTCTCATACTGGTCACTGGAAGTTCAACATGGCACCTCATATGGCAAAGAACTCTCTGAGGATCTGAAAAAAAGAATTGTTGCTCTACATAAAGATGGCGTAGGCTATAAGAAGATTGCCAAGACCTTGAAACTGAGCTGCAGCACGGAGGCCAAGACCATACAGCGGTTTAACAGGAAAGGTTCCACTCAGAACAGGCCTCGCCATGGTCGACCAAAGAAGTTGAGTGCACGTGCTCAGCGTCATATCCAGAGGTTGTGTTTGGGAAATAGACGTATAAGTGCTGCCAGCATTGCTGCAGAGGTTGAAGGGGTGGGGGGTCAGCCTGTCAGTGCTCAGACCATATGCCGCACACTGCATCAAATTGGTCTGCATGGCTGTCGTCCCAGAAGGAAGCCTCTTCTAAAGATGATGCACAAGAAAGCCCGCAAACAGTTTGCAGAAGAGAAGCAGACTAAGGACATGGATTATTGGGACCATGTCCTGTGGTCTGATGAGATCAAGATAAAACTTATTTGGTTCAGATGGTGTCAAGCGTGTGTGGCGGCAACCAGGTGAGGAGTACAAAGACAAGTGTGTCTTGCCTACAGTCAAGCATGGTGGTGGGAGTGTCACGGTCTGGGGCTGCATAAGTGCTGCCGGCACTGGGGAAGATGACTCCAGTGGCAACCTGTGAAGCTCTGGTGAGCTCCATGCCCATGAGGGTAAAGGCAGTGCTGGAAAAATAATGGTGGCCACAAAATATTGACACTTTGGGCCCAATTTGGACACTTTCACTTAGGGGTGTACTCACTTTTGTGGCCAGCGATTTAGAAATGAATGGCTGTGTGTTGAGTTATTTTGAGGGGACAGCAAATTTACACTGTTATACAAGCTGTACACTCACTACTTTACATTGTAGCAAAGTGACATTTCTTCAGTGTTGTCACATGAAAAGATATAATAAAATATTTACAAATTCTGTAAGATACTGTATGTGTGTGTGTGTGTGTGTATATATGTGTGTGTGTATATATATATATATATGAAGAGTTCATTTGCAAAAAAAAAAACGATAAAAAAAATTTAATTGCGCATTCCAAGTAATATCAATTAAACTGCAGTTGGGTTGTTATTATTAAGCAATAACTTAAACAAATACAGGTAATTTACAAAATGAAAGTTCATTGAAAGTATGTTTTTTTTTACGTATTAAACATTTTTTTTTACAGCAAAAGCAGATACCTCCAGCAGTCGTTTTTTGGCAAAAGCAGATAACGCCACATTTCATGTTTTCGAGTTTAAAAAAAACACTCGTTTAATCTTTGTAATTTCCTCAGATGACAATGTAGATGCCTGAAAAACGTTGTTGTTGTTGTGATCATAAACTGTATGGATGTGATTAGACGCAATACACAGAGCTTTTCCCTCACCATTGTAACGCGCTGCTTTTGCAAGGTTCCGGGAAAATGTTTCAGCTTTTATTTTCCTTTTTCACCCTGAAGAAGATATCACAGGTTCATCAAGTTCATCTAAATGATCTATCCTCGATCACTTTTAGTCAGCTTTGACGAAACTCCTCTCAGCTAGCACGTCTTTTCAAAGTGAAAGTAGCCTTGTCACCTGACCTGAATACAGCATGCTGATTCACTAAAATGGACTTATCGGCTTCTGTTCAAAAACAACAAGGGCGCTTGTCGGCTTCTGCAGTAAAACGTGAACTCGCGATGCCTTGAAAGTGGACAAAACTGGCTTTTTTGACAAACCGTGTTTAGGGTTCAGATCGCTCTGTGTGGAGAATAATGCACAGCAATCAGCTCTTCTCTTTTTATTAAAGTGGCGTTTATCGGTTTTGGCAAATTAACTCTCCATATAGCCTATACAGTACATACAGTAAGGAAGGTAGGAAGGATTTGGAATGCCCTACACAGACAGAAACTCTGCGTGTCACACAAACAGCATTCCTCAAGTACACATAGTTTACAATTGATTCCAGTAGAGTTTGACATTAGACATGTCTAATGTGGTTAACTAGTGGTTAATATAGTACATTCAAATTTGATTGATCTATTGATGTCACTACTTTTTGGTATTAAAGGAAATATAAACATATTTACAGTTAACATTTATCTTGCTTCGGACTATGATGGCTTATAAATTCTTTAGAGTTAGAATGCTTACGCACCTTGATATGTTTCGGAATACACAGGCTTAAGGCAGCAGTCATTGTCAGTGTGAAATGGATGGTATTTTGTTGCACATGGAAAAGCAGCCATTTTTGAAATCCCCCTTGAGTAGCAGTACAATATGACATGCATGTTAACATGGATGTCTCATTAGAACTATTCTCAAACATGCTAGACATCCATCATACAGGACAGACAGTTCACTCTTTTCCAGAAGCTTGGTAAATAAAGACGTGGCCATTGATTTATGCGTCTTTCTTTTTTCATACAGAGAGCGGTGTTGGTCCCCTGGGTGCCAGAAGTTTGATGGTTGTTGTAAAGCCGTAATTGGTTAGCATGTGGCATTTGTCCTACTATCCTTTCAACATGGATTCAATAATTTTTAAACAAGCTGTTGTGGCACAAATGCATATCATTCCAGTCAAGTGTTGATCGATATGTCAGTGTTCTCTAAAAAAGCACCATTAGTGTGTGTATGTTCTGCCTTTGGGGTGGTGTAACACTGATTGGAAACCCTGGATGGATGGTGGTCATCTCAGTGTGTAGATGAGGTTCCCACTGTTTGGGGAAGTAAAATTTACGAATGACATCTATAATATCTCCATTATTTCTCCTAGACAAGAATGAAATGGAGCCTTTTGCTTTTTGAATTTTACTACTAAGAAAAGGCCAGCATTGGCTCATTGGAAAAACATACCATTGTACAATTTTGCAAAACTTCAAAAGCATACCCATTCATACAATTCACTGCAGCTTCCAGCTGAAATGAACCTTAAAACACTTTTATCATAGTGCATTATGTGTAAACGAATGCATTTTTAAGTTTGTATTACACAATCAGAAAAAAGAGCTGTCACTGGGGCAGTATCCTCTTAAAAGGTAGTAATATGTACCATTTAGGTACTAATGTGCACCGTTATGGCACTTATATGTACCCTTTAGGCTAAATAAGGTAAAACAAGTGTACCTTTTGAAAAGATACCACCCCAGTTAAGGTTTTGTACCATTTTTCTGATGCAATGTCTGTGCATAACCAACTCCATATGTATGTTTTTTCTAAACTAGAAAACTTGCTCAGTAGCTCACCTAGAACAGCAATGAAAGTTTGGGTACAGGCACCGTGAAACATGAGTCACAATAAAAAAGCTCAAATACTTGTTGAAGCAAGCTAAAATGACATTGGTGCTCCATCACGTGTTTTTCCATCATGTTTGCTTTTGTCAACATTGTCAGTTGTATTTAGAATAAGTGGTACAGTACATTATTTTCAAATGCGATATAAATGCATTTAGCCTTTCAGCATTACTCACCAGACATTTCATTTCTGAACTGCCACGATATGTACAACCAACTTTGCCAAAAATGTTGCCAGATTCACATTCATGTTTTTGTTTTAGAATTTTTCCAAGCTCAAATGACCAGAAGTACTGTCCACATTCATTTTAAAGCTCTGTACTTTTACTTTACATCCTCAATTGTGTAATTTGCATCTATTTTCATTTCTCCTAAGGAATTAGAAATAATTTTTTTATAAAACACATTACGTCTCCTGTGCTATAGAACGGCAACTTCTGAGTTATGAAAATTTCTTCTTGGTTTACCTGATCAAGTTTATCATAATTGTGGCTGTGTGACAAAAAAGACAACGGCATAGAATCATCAACATCTCCACGTTGACATCCACTTCATCATCAGGTCACAAATGAACAGTTCTCATCTTACTAATCATTATGCAAAGTGAGAAAACTTAAAGGTCTGCTGGGCAAGTGTGAGCCCCATTGGGCAGCATTTCGATTGAACACTCTTTAAGGTCGAGCACTCTTCTCGAGAGTGAAGTAATGCACACAAACAAGGAGAAGAACGATTGGTTTGTTTAGGTATTAGTTCCTTATTAAAGCACAAGTGGGAATCATTCTCTGTCATGCTGTGAGATATTTCCATATGATTTGAGCATGTGAGCCATTTATTTCACTGCTAATGTGACTTAGCTAAAGTGAGTTTGTTTTGAAAAATGAAAAGCATCTGCTAAATGACTGCTTACTTATTAGAGGACATCTGGCATAAGTTTTGGGGGAACAATCTCGTATAAGAGAAACGTTGAAGAGCTCAACAGTAGAAACGCCATTCAGAATCCCTTAGCAAAATTGTTTTAGCACTACAAATCAGAAGTACTACGTTAAGTATTAGGCTACTCACAATCTCAAAACATGATCCACCAATTAGTGAAGTGGGTGTTACCATAGAAATTTTGAGATGGGAACTGCAGGGAGCAAGTCTATGGTAAGACTGACATCCATCACACCTCTCATCCCCAACTTGAAAAGTTTTCTATACCAGGAAATTGAGTTTTCTTTGGCAGCTTTTAGTCTTTGGTAGTCTGTTTGTTGTTTCCAAAAAGAACTTTAACATCCCTTTTGGCCTTTTTAAATGGGTTCTATACTCTCTCATCATGAAATTACTTGTCCGTTGCCACGTAGAATGACTCATTCTGTCACAAGTTCCCCTCGAGAAAAGATTGGTTAGTCTAATAATGTTGTTTGGTCAGTTTAAATGTCTTACATAGTTATACTGAGGATACGTTTTTGTTGGAAATGTTGACTGTGGGCATATTTTGTTTCCTGTGTGTGTGTGTGTGTGTGTGTGTGTGTGTGTTGCTTTTGTTTTGTTTTTGTTTTTTTCCCCCAGCTCATTTTAGAAGTCAAACATAGCTAGATATACTGAAATTTGCAAGTAAAGTTGCTCTGAGACTCTAAAATCTGCAATTCCGTGTGTTGCTTTACAATTCAGATTTGCTGTTTTCCTTTCCTCCCTGCTGTGTTGATCTTGTGGGTGTATTTGTGTGTTTGACCTTTCTTTAGCTTGGACTGCAGCTCATAAAATCACAGCCATTTGGCTGTGTGAAGCAGTATTGCTTCAAAAGTGGACTTTTTTTGAGAGAAGAGTCTCCAAAGTAACAATTTAGTCTGATGAAATTAATCATTCTAAATCTGCTATTTCTCTCAAGCTGTACTAAATAACTAGCTGAGGAACGTGAAATTTCCTGTCACATTGCAGAGTAATGTTTGATTAATGAACAAATCATTATTTTGAACTGATTCTTTGTGAAGCATTTGTACATCACAAAATTTTAAGCAATGCCTTAAAGATGTGAATAATGTTCATATCTTAATAATATGATTTTTAATATTGGTAGTTCATGTAAATGACTGCGGATGATTAGGCCTATTAATTGTTAATAAATATGTATTGTTGTTCAATATACTGTTTTGATTATAATTAATAAACATAATCTTTCCTATTAATAAATTATTAAATATGAAATTGTTTCAAATAGTTTATTATTATTTTATTAAATTATTGATAATCCTTAACTGTTAATAAATTATTAAATATTATTACATTGATTATTTAAATTTTGTTGTTATTTCGTTTATATTGTTAATATTATTTTATTATATTATTGATAATATTGTGAGCAATATTGTTAATTTTGTTATTGACATTCCTTTTAAAACGATGTCTGATTCAATTTCTAATGAAAAACATGTTGTGAAACAGCAATTTTGCTATAAAAATGAAATGCAAAAATATGCACAGGGACAAATCAACTTTTGAAGCTTTGCATCACAGGGATAAATAAATGACACTTTAGAGGATATTTTTTTATCAAATAGCTAAATGCCGTTTTGGTGAGCATAAGAGGCTTCTTTCAACAACTTCTGAATGTGTGTCTTTGCATAATTTGGGGTCTATAGTATGCTGTTTAATATTTTAGATTTAAAGTGCATTTCAGTTTAGCCTACCTTAAAAAAAAATCTGACACCGTATTGGGCCGCTATGTAATGTCCAGTATAAAATTGGGATTCTAAAGTAAATCCAGCTGAGACCCAGTGATCTAAAACAGTGTTTCCCAACCGGGGTGCCATGTAAAAAATAATTTAATATTTTTTAATTGCTAAAATGTTCAAAAAAGCAGCTATTATATAATATCCATTTCTGATGTTGCCAATAATTAGAGATACATTGAAATTCCGGTTGCCGAAAATTAGTTCACCGCTCAGGATTCACTTTCACGTGGTGTGACGCTCTGCATATTATCCCGCTCTATGCATGTGTGTGCTCCACTCAGTCGCTCATGGCCCATGTGAGTGCTCCACTCGTATACCGTTCATGCGAATCGGAACAGCAAAGTCCACTCAAAAATCGAGCTGACCGATAACATCTATGTAGTACAGTATTGTTTCTGTCTGCAATAGCCCTACTGTGCTGTAACAAGGTGTGGTAAATGGGCAAATCTGGTAACGCTGCCCTCTCTTTCATTGATCTGCAAACCGTTATGCTCACGTGTCCTCAGATAATAATAGCTTTCTAGGATTAAACATTATTTGGATAATTGGTAAAAAAAAAAATCTCTTAATAGCCCTAACTGTGTGTTAGACCTACCTGAAAAACTAAAAAGCAATTTATTTCATTTGTAGGCCTATCGTTATTTTTTTATTTGTGCTATCATTAGTAATTTATTTATTTGTTCTTATTTTATTAACTGCTTAGCCTCCTTGTCATTTTTTATTCCCAAGTATCTATACTTTTCAAAGTATCATATCGAAGTTAGAAATTCAAATATTGTTACAAATTTTGTAGGGTGCCACAAATTAGTTAAAGGGGTCATATGATGCTTTTTTTAAAGATCATTATTTTGTGTATCAGAATATGTTGACATGCTTTAATGTTCAAAAAACACATTATTTTTCAAATACTGTACATTATTGTAGGTCCTATATGCCCCAAGTAATCTTAAAGATTCCTAAATGCATCTACTTTTGGAAGGCCAAATAAAGTGCTTTTGCTTTCGCACTGAAACACACAGCGTCTCCCTGACATGGCTGCTTCAACACTAACTGCTGTTCCTGAAACCACACCTTCTTTCTTTGCGTGTACATTTGGGCCGCATTATGCAAATATTTCCACATAGTGAGGTAGATATGTGGAGGTGTGTTAGAACGAGCTGTTTTAGGGGGGCGTGGCAGAGTCTTAACTTTGATAAAGAATATCTCTTTGGTTTTGAGACTTTAGTCTTTGCAACTTCAGGGATCTTATCTATGCACAATCAGCTTGTAACACTCCAAAGAGAAAGGAAAACTTGAAATCGCATCATATGACCCCTTAAAATTTCCAAAGGGTGCCGCGACTAAAGAAAGGTTGGGAAACACTGATCAAAAACACACAGGTCAATTCACTCATCCGACGGTGCATGTTTTCCAGATGGTCGCCCACTTCGTTTTCGGAAAACTCCCAGTCATAGCAGAGGAAATCTTGTGGCTTCTTTTGAGAAACAGGATTTGCAGCAAAAAAAAAATAGAAGGGATGGAGGGAGATCGCGCAGGTGATGCTGAAAGAGAGTGATGTGTTGGCAAAGCTCTCTGCAGCCCCCCTGTCTGGACGTGCGTGTGTGAGCGCATGCGCCGGTGATCTTCCTACACAGTCTTGCAAGTCTCGCTGTCTTTTTATCTCTCTCTCTCTCATTCTGTCTGAGGTAGGGATGCACTCTACCAAGCGCTCTCGCGTTCACATTTCCTCCCTCTCCAGCACAGGCTCTTTCCTTCTATCATCGATGTCTATCTGTCTCCGCATCATGCGGCAATGACAATTCCGTACTAATTAGCCCACTGCCAGTGTCTGTCAGCCCCGACAGTGTCGCGTTTGTGAGAAAACACGAGTGATGGCAAAGTCAGCAAAATTCCTCAGCGTCGAGCAGAGAAGGAAGCAGGCTGATCTCTGCCTCTGGCCGCTAGCCTTTCTGTTCCACCCACCGCCGAGAACGTAAAAAGAATCACAAACCCGTGGAAGTTTTTTTTCTTGCTATTATTAACGGGTGGCTTGCGTGATGAATGGCGCCGAGAAGATACTGACAGCTCACCTGTAGCCCACACTCGGCTGGCATTAGATTGCATTTAAAAGCACAGGACTGCACAAATAACACACACAGGCATGCTCTTCTGATGAATAATGATTGACTGCCTCTGAGAGATCTGCGTCAGTTGTAGCTGCAGCTTTCTGAACTGTGCCGCAGGCAATTACTTAGTTTTATATAAAAAAATAAAAAAACAGAGGGAGAAAAGAGCTTGAGCTTGGAAAAGATCACAGTGCCATCTAGTGGACGCTGCCGGTGGAGGAAGTTGTTGTTTACAGGAAGGTAATTAAATGATCCCATTAACTCTACTTGAGTTTTTCTGGGTTGGGGGGGACACATGTCTGGGAGGTAACTGAGGCCAGGTTAGCTATAAACCATGTCTATATTCGTATATCTGCCAGCAGTTGGGTGACTACTTTATTTCACAATTTATCAGAGCAGAAGTAGTTCCACTGAGAAACACAATCTTTCAGAGGTTAATGAGGGAGACCCTAGACTATATTTTCTTATAACAGGTCTGAGGCTAAATGCACCTTATCTTTAACAGCTTTGCCATCACAGGAATGAATTTTAAAATATATAAAAAAAAAAAAATTAAAAAAAACCTTTTTTTTTTAAATAATATTTCAGAATATTACTGATTTTACTGTATTTTTTTATCAAATGAATCAGCCTCGGTGAGCATAACTGACTTCTTTTAAAAACATTTTAATGTAGTGTGTGTCATGTTAATAGGTTAGAATATGGTTAGCTTTTTTTTTTTTTTTTTTTAGATTTTAAGTATTTTGTTTTGTATCTTATTTCTGACTTCGTATTGAGTCACTACTAGTTATCCAGTGTAAAAATGAGATCCTAAAGCAAAACCAGGAGAGACACTGATCTAAAACACACAACTTTAACCGCTTCAAATCAGGCTCCTATCCATGCAAGAGATGCGTCAATGTCTGTGTCATTTTCTGGTTTGTGCTGTATAAGCATTGCATAAAACACCACAGCATTGCACATTGTATGCAGGAATCAATCGGGGATGCCTTTATGGATTCCCTTACACCTGCTTTTAAAGCATTCATCTCTGTGTTGGCTGGGACTGCAAGGGCTAAAAATACCCAGCTTTAGGTTTAGCGGCCAACAATGCAGGGTAGGAAATCTACTTTGCACCCCTATCAATAGGTACAGGTGTCCTGTCAAGTGCAGCAGCAACATCTTTAGTCATTCAAGCCCTTTCAAACAGCTCCCGAGTTCACATTGGAATCTTTGTGTCCCGCCAATTTCTAATTTCACAATGTTTTGGTAGGAGGATTAGCCATGCCGCCATGGAGCACTATTTCTTTGGAGTCAGGAGAAGGGGGCTCAGGGAGAAAGAAAAAGAGTAAATCTGTTTCTATAAGGAAAAGGTTTTGAAAAACGCAATTTATTCCTCTTGCTTTGAGGCCTGATTTATTTCATATCACGGTGTAAGCCGCAAACCAGAGAACTTACCTGGCCGGTTGAGAGAAGGTGAATTGGAAAAGCTTATCTCTGAGGTGCACGTATTCCCAAGTTGGGGTGTTTTTAAGGCCGATTATGGCATTTGCGGAATGTGAATATGAGATGAGTAGTTGCGCATGAGTCAGCATATATAAGTCAGTGGTTTCAATGATGCTATTAGCAAATGTGGAGCTGGGAGCTGCAGAGAACAGGTATAATGCTCATGAACAACCAGCATGTTCACAGGCCTCTCACCAGTCGGAAGCATTAAACATCCCTTTACAAAAGTACTACTGAGGTGCCATAGTACAATTAGAGTATCGGATGTTAATCCTGTTGCTTTGATAGCATGGCACTGAATGATTATTGTATTCATATGGGCGAATCTCACAAAACCTGTCACATTTCACCACAAACTTTAAGGAAAAGAAAAAGGATATTGTATATATTGCATTAAAAAAAATTGTGACAAACAAAACACACATCTGAAATTGTATATATATTTTTATTTATTAATATATATATATATATATATATATATACACATATTTTATAGCGGTTGAACGACTTCTGATTTTTTAAAGTCGACTTATTTGTTCATGTATATGTATATATATATACATATACATGAACAAATAAGTCTGGAGCTGTGATAAACACCTTGTGCATAGCTATGGCATATGACACAGCACTGCCCACATGGCTATTGCTCCTATAACAGCTCATTTTTATCAGTTATTTTGTCTTTGGGTTATAGTTCTCACAGATTTCTGCTCGTTCTAAATCAGATACAGATAAAGTAGCACAGTGAGATCACATTCATATGAATGCATTAGTGAGAGCGATTGCGTGTGTGAATGAATTATACCTGGCAGCGTCTCTCTACTAGTAGTGAAGCTGTAGGATTTAGTTATTAAGAAATGTATGCTTGAACTTTTCCGTTTATAAGCTATTTTATTGAGAAATCACAGAACAGTGTTGACAATACATTTCCGCGCTGAATGATTCTGTGCGCGCGCGATGTGTGCGTGATGTATGAGCTACTGTCTGTCTGTAATGTGCGTGCGTTACAGTGCAGCAGCGCATTAGATTAGAACGGCGATTAATTTACCTGTACAATAAGCTGTTTAAAACGTGCATTCTCCTGCTCAATTTCGAGCATCCAGTAATATAATCACACATGTCTTGTGGAGCGCTTTCAGAGTATGCATTTATTTGTCATTTTAACTATTTGGAAACGGAGCATAAATGTGGAAGTGCTTCAAAGATTTCTTATCCTGTTGCGCACCCTCTAGGACCAGTGACTAGTCGACGTCAAGCTTAAAGCATCATGGCAGAGCATTGAAGTCGACTAGTCGATTGGTCGGTGCAATATATGTGTATATATATTATAATTTATCTTTCAAAATTTTGTTTCTGTTTTGTCATTCTAAATACATTTTGTTAATACTTCTATTTAACATACATGCATTAAATTGATCAATTGCAAACAAAAACAAAAAATGTCAAATAAATAAATTAATCATGAAAAAAATTATTGCAGTTTCCACAAAACTATTTAAAAATGTCAGTTGAAATGAATGAGAAATGTTTCTTGAGCACCAAATCAGTATATTAGAATGATTTCTGAAGAATCAAAGACCCCAAACTGCATGTACTCTAACTCTATATTTGTTTTGTGAAATTCAACTTTATATTTTTTTATGGTTTAGATATGCTACTTCAAGGCAGATCTGAGAAAACCAGTGTGTTACCATGTTATGTCATGTCCCACAAAATAATAATAAAAATAAATAAATAAAATCCAATACCAAGTCGCTTGTTATTTGGCTGTTATTTCTGACCTGTGAGCAGCCTTCCGGCAGTTGTTGAATTCCACACCAGTGAGCTTCTGCTTCCGCTCTCAATCTGATGCTGTGTTCATGCAAAAGACCTGCTAAGCTGATATAGATAAGCAAGTGGTTTGAATTTAAGGTTTGCATAATTATTTAACGTGAATGAGTTAATGTTTTGCATGAAGAAGGTGTCAGCTACTTAGATGAATGGACACAACATTAGCATTGACACCAGACAGTTGCTATCAGTGTTCATCTATTTCTTTCACTTTCACTTCCTGAGGGTGTGAGGATGATTTGTCATCTTCATAAGGCATCAGATATGAAAATCTAGGCAGACATAATCTCTAATAAAAATTGTGGCACTTTGCAAACACATTTTTCATATACATCTCAGCACCCCTTGATTTCATGGCTTTGGTACTTTTCATTAATTTTGTGTTGTGCTGGTGTTTTCTCAATAGATTTGGTCTGAGGAGTAAACAGATTTGGTCTGAGGAGTTTGCTGAACACAAGCAGAAGTCAAAAGACATGAATGGACCTCTATCTTGTGAAATATTCATGCACATTACACCCCCAAAACTCCTCTACTGTTTTTTAGAGGACAGTGTTCCTTGCTCTCTACTTAATGTCATAGGCCTTAAAGAAATAATTCACCCAAAAAATTAAAATTTGAAGAAAATTTGCTCACCCTCAGGCCATCCGAGATGTTTATGTTTAGAGTTGGTTCTTACAAACAGGCAGCTTTTCACTTCACAAGATGTTAATTATGTTGATTGATGGACTGGCGTTGTGTGGATTACTCGTGGATTACTGTGATGTTTTTATCAGCTGTTAGGACTCTCAATCTGACGGCACCCATTCACTGCAGAGGATCAATTGATGAGCAAGTGGTTATGCGGGGGGTGGGTGTGTACTGGGGTATGAGTGGTTATGAACGAATTAATGAAACGCATTTGTCTGTGTTTCACTCCATCTCAAATCGCACTTGCGGAAAGCGCTTGAGAAACAATGTCTCTTCCGTGGCTCGGTATGCTTTCAACTAATTTGTTTAGTCTCGAGCAAGACTGTACAACATTCATATTACATGATTTGACTGATTTTTATGTAGAAAGGGCGACAGCGCACCGCATTAAAATAAATGATCATTCATGCTTCTGCTTCCGCTCTCAATCTGATGCTGTGTTCATGCAAAAGACCTGCTAAGCTGATATAGATAAGCAAGTGGTTTGAATTTAAGGTTTGCATAATTATTTAACGTGAATGAGTTAATGTTTTGCATGAAGAAGGTGTCAGCTACTTAGATGAATGGACACAACATTAGCATTGACACCAGACAGTTGCTATCAGTGTTCATCTATTTCCTTCACTTTCACTTCCTGAGGGTGTGAGGATGATTTGTCATCTTCATAAGGCATCAGATATGAAAATCTAGGCAGACATAATCTCTAATAAAAATTGTGGCACTTTGCAAACACATTTTTCATATACATCTCAGCACCCCTTGATTTCATGGCTTTGGTACTTTTCATTAATTTTGTGTTGTGCTGGTGTTTTCTCAATAGATTTGGTCTGAGGAGTAAACAGATTTGGTCTGAGGAGTTTGCTGAACACAAGCAGAAGTCAAAAGACATGAATGGACCTCTATCTTGTGAAATATTCATGCACATTACACCCCCAAAACTCCTCTACTGTTTTTTAGAGGACAGTGTTCCTTGCTCTCTACTTAATGTCATAGGCCTTAAAGAAATAGTTCACCCAAAAAATTTAAATTTGAAGAAAATTTGCTCACCCTCAGGCCATCCGAGATGTTTATGTTTAGATTTGGTTCTTACAAACAGGCAGCTTTTCACTTCACAAGATGTTAATTATGTTGATTGATGGACTGGCGTTGTGTGGATTACTCGTGGATTACTGTGATGTTTTTATCAGCTGTTAGGACTCTCAATCTGACGGCACCCATTCACTGCAGAGGATCAATTGATGAGCAAGTGGTTATGCGGGGGGTGGGTGTGTACTGGGGTATGAGTGGTTATGAACGAATTAATGAAACGCATTTGTCTGTGTTTCACTCCATCTCAAATCGCACTTGCGGAAAGCGCTTGAGAAACAATGTCTCTTCCGTGGCTCGGTATGCTTTCAACTAATTTGTTTAGTCCCGAGCAAGACTGTACAACATTCATATTACATGATTTGACTGATTTTTATGTAGAAAGGGCGACAGCGCACCGCATTAAAATAAATGATCATTCATGTTTTCCTAACCACTGGCCAAATTCAAAAACTAAACTAAAATTAAATCATCTTTGAGAGCAGGGGCCCTACGCAGCTTGCGTATTTTGCGTATAGGGAGGATCGGCTCTGGGGTAAGTACAGTTTCAGCTAATTAAAATTTTGGGATGAACTATTTCTTTAAAGGAACATTTCACTTCTGACATTAAAATCTTGTTAATACTTGCTCACACTCATGTCGATGTGATTATTTTATTTTAGTTTATTCTTTGTCACACAACACAGATATTGCTTTTTGGACTTTATGGAAAAAGTAAACACATGCTTGTATGATTTTGTCTTTCATGGAAGAAAGAAAATAATAGTTTGGCATGCCAAATGATGGTGTCATGATACGCTGCCGGAAGGAACGATGGAGACGTGGATAACATAAACGGTATTTAATGAGAGAATCACAAGGGTAACGCCACAACAGGAACAGGAGTAAACACACGTAATCCAACAAGTAGACCCAACGCAAAGGCTGAGACATAAATACATGGGATAACGAGGGAATTCAGAATGACTAATTAAGAGACAACGAGGACAGGAACAGGAACGACCAAATAAGGGCACATGAGGGAGAAACTGGCCCTGCGTTCCTTTCGGAAGGGCTCATCCCTTTGAAGGGTTGAAGGGTGTAGGGGACCAAACAACTGTTTCTTGAAGTGCCCTTCGGCGTCATCATCACGTGCCCACACGGAGGCGCCGTCATCATGCAAAGAATCTGCGCAAAGGATCATTGGAGCCCGAAGTGTCCATCAGTTGTACCCTTCAAAATCCTTCATTCCGAAGGGCCCTTTGACGTGGCCAGTTTTGAGCACTTCAGTTTGGAACGACCTTTCAATATGGTGGCCATGATTGTTTTCTCTCCGAAGTGCCCTTTGGAGGGCTATATATCCCGTTTGGAACGCACCGTCTGTCACGGGGAGCACATGGGGAGCAAAACACAACAAAGACAGTCCAATCCTGATGGCTGGATAGTTTTTGGGTGAACTGTTATTTTAATGGCCTTTTCAGAGCCAAAACTTAAGCTTATTACACACAAACACACACCGTTTTTGCCCATGCAATATCTTAGTACACAAATTCTGAATATAAGATCTAGAGAGAACCAAGACAATCCGTTAAAGAGGCAGTGACAGAGTCCAACTCTTTTTTTTCTGCCATCTACGGGGAGTTAAAAGAGATGAGCAAGTAAAAATCACCAGCCGTTCTTGGCATAATTCAAGCACTCTGCAAAAAATGAATTAATGATCTCATCAGAGTGCTATTGTGTACACTAACTGTGTAAAATATGCCCAAGCAATTTGTCTGCAACTGTACTGTGAGTGCTTATTGTAACATGACACTGGTAATTAAAGGTTTGTGTGACAGTACATTGTAGAACAATGCGCACTTCCATACCTAGTGGGTACGAACAACAGCACAATCCTAATAGCCAGCTTACATTGCCTAGATACAGTTGCTGTAATTGTCATAGATGCATGGTTTTACTGAGAAAGCTAATTATGTTTTGTTTTTGTTTGGCTTTTTTTTAAACTGCTATGCATTTGCTTCACATTTTCTCTGACACCTTTGCCACCCACAGACACGTTGGATTAGAACTGATTAAAATAAGAGATATTTTTTGAAACTGGTGGGTCATGAACTAAAAATGGGTTACAGGTCCTTTGATTTTGTAGCCGGCCAAATAGAGAAAGCAATGCCAAATAAAAAATTATAATCTGAAACTAACAATAGTTAGGACAAGAAAATAAATGTTTCTCCACTTCTGAAAGAAAGAAAACACTTTCCATTCACTCAACAAATTTTTCTTTGAAATGAATTGTATCATTTTAAGCAAATCATGTAAATAATTTTGCATTTTAATATTATTAATTGATATTAATATAAATAATTTATAATATAAAAATATATACATTTATTGTAATATATATTACTGTTTAAAAAAACAGAGTCATTAGGATATTTTTTAAAAATAATTTAGTACTTATATTCAGAAAGGATGCATTAAATTGATCAGAAATGACATTGTAACCGAAAAAAATCAAATTACATTTTCTTTTAACATTGATAATAAGAAATGTTTCTTGAGCATCAAATCAGCATACTGATGCTGTTTTTACAGTATTTTATCAAATAAATGCAGCCATGGTGAGCATATTTCAAAAACATTACAACATCTTTTGAATGATAGTGTAATATAATAGTGTAAATATGCCATATTAATTTGATTTAAATGGTATTTTGTTTAGTTTTCTATGCTAAAAACTTTGAGACTGTGTTGGGTTGCCATTTGAAACCAAAAGGCCAGTTGAGAATCACTTGGTTAGACACAAGTGTTTCATTGTAAACCATTCTTTATCCCATGCATGCTTTTTGGATATTGAGAGTGTGAGTGATACAATTAAAGACTGATGGCTGTCTAAAATATATTATTTGTACGTCAGCACCACTTAAAGTATTTAAAATTCAAATTTGTCACAATTCATTAGTCGTCTAATTGGTTACACTCTGGATGTCTGCATAAACAATTATATAACAAACATCAGCATAGCTGAGTTCTATAGAACATTAATTTACTCTAATGCATGTCTGTCACGTTAGTTTAAAGCATTTATGTGTGCGAGCGTCTTCCCTTCCTTGATGCAGTACAGACAGCCCTGAATCTGCTCAAATCTGAACACCAGAAAAGAGTTCTCAATGCAAAAGGCAAATTTGTGAGATTCCTATGTCTGAAATTCCCAAGCTTCAGTGCACGTTGTCCTCTTCTAGCCCTCTTATCTCCGGGAAACATGGCAACAGAGCAAACTTCTTTTCCTTTGTAAGGGATTTGTGGCAAGTGGATAATCGACTGATCGAGCAACCACTCGAAGGAAACCAATTAATGGCATTCTCCACCATGGCATTGCCACTGCCTTGATTTGCAGTGGAGTTTATAATATCAGCCAATGCATTAAATATTAATGTATACCCTGCATGACTCTGGGGGGTTTAGTGAGAGTTATTTATTTATGTTCTGCATCGGGTTGTCGGAAACACCTGCTTTGGGGATTTCAGATTGGTGCATTTGCAATTAGTAGTTATATATATGGAAGTATTTGTTATAATACACTTTTATTTAGATGTTAAAAATGCAATATATTTATTTTTGTTAAAAAAGAAATACAGAAAGAGAGAAAGAGAAAATAAAAATGGTGCATTAGCAATGTTTTCTGTATGGTGATATCCAAAAATCTTTTCTTTTTTAATTCTCTAGAGCAGTGGTTCCCAACCCTGGTCCTTGAGGCACCCCAACACTGCACGTTTTGCATGTCTCCTTAATCAAACACACCTGATTCAGGTCATCAGCTCATTAGTAGAGACTCCAAGACCTGAAACTGGAGTGTCAGAGAAAGAAGACATGCAAAATGTGCAAATGTCTTTGATGATTGTGCAATTTTATGTGATTCATTTTATTATTTAATTATTTAACGTTTCTATTCTTTTTAGTAATATGTTTATTTTATTCATAAATGTTTTGTCACGTTATATGATGTACTGTATGTTAGTATATGTGTAAAATGTTTAAGTGTGCTGACTGAACAGCAGTCAAGCAAACTAATGCAATTCATACAGTACTTTCATTTAAAAAAGCTAAACTAAATGCATTAAAATATGCTATGTGAAAATCTAAATATTGAAATAAATATATTTATTATAAATGTTTTATTATTATTATTATTATTATTATTGTTATATTATTATTATTATAATACATTACGTATCTAAAAATATCAATAAAATAGTGTTATGTATTTTCATGTTTATTATTATACATTATTAGAACATTATGGCAAACTTAGTTGAAAGTCACTTCATATGAAGGGAGCTTTTTGAATGGAGCATGGTTTTCATTGTAACTTTTGAGGTTTCATTTCGGATGTTCCCTTAGTCAGCAACTGCCTGTGTAGTAAGTATACAGCTCACTAGTTTTTTAACAGAGCTGCAGAGTAGTGCTAGTCTCTCAAATAATTAGTCTCACAACATTAAAGGTGATATTACTATGTAAAAGTGCTTGAAAATGTCCTGGTAACATATACAGTATATCAGTAAGTAGGCGATATTATAAAAATAAATATCTCAGTGACAGCCGAGTTCAATATGCAGCACAAATCCACTGCTGCATTGATTCAGTACAACAGCAACAACAGCGACAAAGTGTTTTCGCCCAGCGGAGGAGAGCGTCAGGAGAACCAATGAGAACCTGACACAAAAGGACTTGATTAAAGAATAAACATTGAGGGTAATAATTAAGAAGCGTTAATGAGGCGTGCAGGTCTCATCGCCTCTGCTCTCCCAGCCCTTCAGGGCCAAGACAGGCACTAGACAAGCGATTTCTAATTACGCCATGCAACTGCTGTCCTGACAATAGCCGTGATGACAATAACTCCAATGAGACTCCAAACAGTGGAGCAGATTCAGCGTACACCGTGTCGTGAATCAATTAGATGTCAGTCACTGGGAACAATTACTTGTTTTAAAAGCCTCTGTATTAAAAAGATGTTGTCACTTTTTTTCAGTGGAGAACTGAATGTGAGTTTGTCTATGGTTATTGGTTATACATGACCCATTACCTATAAGTCACTTGGAAAGTCGTTTCATAGGCACAACAGGTTATTACATTTTCATGAATGATTACAAAGGCAAATATATATATATATATATATATATATATATATATATATATATATATATATGTATATTCTTGAATGCAGTGATAAATCATGCACAATGTGTTGAACATGCATTAGAGAATATAGGGTGCTTTTTCCCACTGATTTTTGACAACTCAATTCAGTAACTCTGAATACACATAAATCCTCCTACAGTCATTTGTCTAGAACTGATCCTTCTTCAGACAAGTCTAACTGAACATGTTTTTATAACAGCCCCCAACAACTCTCGCTCCATGTAATCAAAGATCCGTCTGTCTGCTAACATATTACCATATGTGAGCAACCACAAGCATTATTGCCTAGAAATGCAAGATCTCATCACAGATTTTTCAGTAGAGTGGAAACGAGAGGAGAACGCATGGACAGAAAATACCAAGAAACAGGAAAGGAGCAGGGAAATAAATAGAAGGAAAAAGTGTCAGAATAGATTCAGAAAACAAGAAAGACACACAAAGAGGCTGAATATTTATTATACGCTTGAAAGATGTCTGGAAAGTGCGGTTTGGGAAAGTTTACAAGCTTGTGTCAAGGAAATGATGCAGACTTTGTGAGACTCGTTAGAGATGTTTGGAAGAGTTTAGAAAAGTTGTGTCAAAATCCCAAAATATTTTGCTCATTTTTAAACTCTTAGTGCCTCTGGGCTCAATCAAATGGCATTTTGTGTCATTCTGTGGTTTTGGAGGAAGAACAGCTTGAAAAGATGATGTTACACAAAACATGAATATGGATGATAACATTGCTCAGCACTAAAGCTCACTTTTACACATTGTTGTATATGTATGTATGCTGTTCAGTACATAAACATGGTAATAGTATAAAAAAACTAAAAGAGAAAAGTTTTTTGCAATATATGCAAAATATATACATAAATTATGTATGTATTGTATATTTATTCATTCACCTTTATCAGTACAGAGCAAAATAAGTAAAAGTTGTATTTATCAGTTTGCATGGTTAAAAACTGGTCAAGGCTTCACATTAGATTTGTTGAGCAAACTAATTTTATTGGGTTTTCTAGTTTAATTGTTCATATTTTTTTATGAGAAAACGTCTCAGATTACGCATGTAACCATGGTTCCCTTTCAGGCGATCACTCTCGACGTCACGTCGGAGGACCGACGAATTGGGATCTCACTTAGAGGGACCAATCTACTTCGAGTGTAAACTAAACGAGCCAATGCACACTGGCATGCGATTATTGCATCCAGCTGCTGCTGATCACAGCGTGAGTATAAGTAGGCAGCAGATGCAGCGCATATTCAGGTTTTCGCTGAGGAGCTGAGCCGGTGACCCGGCCGCTCAGCGGTGGTACAGGAGCTGTGGTGACGGGACGTGACGTCTCCGTCCCCTCCTTCAGGGAACGAGGGTTACATACGTAACCGAGACGTTCCCTTTCAGTCGGTCACTCTCGACGTCACGACGGAGGACCGACGAATTGGGATCCCACCAAAAGGCCACAGCTACCGATCACATCGTTCTGCTCCTGACTACTCTACTGAGAGAAGAAGACTGAACGAGTTCAGCGCGCTCTTGGAGAGCTCTTCGTGTTGGTGGACGGCGCTTCAGCGGTGGTGGTTTCCCGTGTCAAGTGGGTTGCACACATCAGGCTGCACTACCGCTGTTTGTGTTGCAAATGATCATCTCCCCTGTGCGCCTCCCTGTTGGGCCTTCGAGTCAACTGGGAAAAGAGCAAACTCTCCCCGACGCAGAGGATCTCTTTTCCCGGTATGGAAAGGACTCGGTAAGAGCAGGATGGCGGTCCCACTGAAAAAGTTCAGAGGCTCCTGGGGCATATGGCAGCTACGGCGGCAGTCACGCCGCTGGGGCTGCTCCATATGAGACTGCTCCAGCACTGGCCGAGTCCCGAGGTGGGCGTGGCAATGCGGCACCTTCCGAGTCCAAGTTACACCGACCTGCCGCCAAACCTTCACCCCGTGGTCAGACCTTGCGTTCCTCCGGGCAGGAGTGCCCGAGAGGAAACGAGATGCTGTGCCCCCTAGGGGGCACATTGGGAATGCAGCCAGCATGACCGGTGTCTGAAGCACGTGTGAAACAACGCCAATCTATTGGCCCACCTGGCCCATGACGTCATAGGCGGAATGCCCGGAAGCATAAAAGGGCACCTGCTGAATACTTCATCCACTTTACCTGTCTGAAGGAGACGTAGACAGGCAGGCCAAAGGCATGGTAAGGGGGCGCATGGTTACCTGCGTAACCTGAGATGTTCCCCTTCTAGGGAACACAACGCTGCGCCCCCTAGGGGGCACATTGGGGAAAGAAAACCAATCAAGCCGTGCCGGGGCGCATGCCTGTCCACCTGGTGGGAGAGCACCAACGAAGCGACAGACATAAACAAAGCCTTTCCTCAGAAAGGGGCCATGCCACTGACACCACGGGCCGCTCACGCAACTTGGCAGAAACGGGGGAACCCGAATGGATCAAGGGGAGCATCCCATCCAAGATAAGAGCACAGCTATCCTCAGATAGCTATGCTATGTGAGCAGAACTAGCCTGGATACACAAGACCACTGAGGAGGCCAACTAGAAAGCCTCTAGAGGAGCTCAAAAGATGCTACTTAAATCCCAAGTAAAGAGAGTAGCTGCTGAGCTAGAACACAGCTATCCTCAGATAGCTATGTCCCTAAGGTCTTATGAAGGCTTGTGGACCAGAATAACATAGCGAAGATTACGGGCCTTCTTACGGAGCTGCCCTGACCACAGAGAGTGGGCTATCTACTTACTACCCTAGCAGGGGAGATAGCACTGTCTAGGCAAGAGATCAAAGAGACCTCTACTTAAAGACCCTAAAAAAAGGGAGCAGACACTGAGCTAGCACACAGATATCCTCAGATAGCTGTGCACCAAGGAAGGGCTACCAGAAGGGGGACCGACTGAAAGTACCCAGACCGCAAAGAGTGGGCTGTCTACTTGCAGCCCTAGCAGGGGAGACAGCACTGTCTAGGTAAGGGCTCAAGGAGACCACTACTTAAAAACCCTAAGAAAGGGAGCAATCACCGAGCCATCAACAGCTAGTCTCGCACAGTCAGGTAAACCCTCCTATGAGGCTGCCCAGACCACAAAGAGTGGGCTACGTACTTACAACCCTAGCAGTGGAGATAGCGCTATCTAGGCAAGGGCTCAAGGAGACCACTACTTAAAGACCCTAGGAAGGGGAGCAGTCACTGAGCTAGCACACAGATATCCTCAGATAGCTATGTACCTGCGGAGCGGGAGTGGAGGATGAGCGCTGAGTAACGCGAGACTTGAGCGCTGAGGGTGAGATTCAACATGGCGGCGACCGGTCACTAAGGGAACTGTACTACCTGTACTAACTGTACCAACTGTACTAATAACATTTGGATTAAAACTCATTGGATTACATACCAACAATAAACTACCACAGGGAGGTCTTTTTATTTATTTTATGGTACATACTGGAGGAACTAGCGGACTTAGAGGCTTACATCGATCACCACTACAACCGCTGCATGATGGATACAGCTAACAACACAACTCAGCAAAATACTCCGAAACCAAGCAAACAAAAAAATACATCATCCCCTTTCTAGATACCAGTGATCTAGAAACGGCAGAAATCGAGGTCAGTGTACTCGCTTCCATTAACAACAAACTAGAGTTATTGGTTACACTACATAACGAAATAAAAGATCTCCGATCAAGTGTGGAATTCGCGTACAATCACATCGAAAAATTAGAACAATCAAACAACTCCCTTCTAACTACTGTTAAAACACTCAACGTGAAAATGGAAGAGGTAATAAAAGAAAACAATATAATGAAAGATAGCTATGTACCTGGGAAGGGCTACCAGAAGGGGGACCGACTGAAACTACCCAGACCACAAAGAGTGAGAGAGACAGAGAGCTGAGGAGGTGGGGCAATACTGAGGATCCAGGCGGCTGCGACGGAGATCACCCGAGATGTAAGTGGGGATCCAGAGGCCAGAGGGTGAGCTGGAGTGACCGAGGAAGGACTCAAAGCCTGAGGGAGGGCATAGTGGGCCATAGCGGAAGGGGTGGAGGGCCGGAGAGCCCACAAGTCCACAGCAGAGGCGTGGTGAAGTCCAACCCAGGTGGAGCAGACTGACCGAGGGAGCCCGACAATGGTCCATGCCAGAATCGATGGTGGGAGGAGTGCAGATGCAGGATTCTGGACAGCAGGACGAGGTGGAGCGGAGCCATCGGAGGCTGGAATCGGAGTCATGGGCTCCCCTGGTCCAGGAGACGAAGAGACTCCCGGCAGGCCCGAGATGGAGCCCCACCAATGAGAGGTGGTAACAGAGGGACTGACGGGGAATGAATATGACTGGACAACAGGAGTGGCTGAGGACTGAGAAGAATAAAGAAATGCACAAAACCCAAACAAAAATAAAAAGTATCTTAAAGCAGCTTGGAGAGAAGGTGGGAGAAGGAGGATGGGCAGGGAATCAGACAGATGAACAGAATTATGCAGGCTTGGGTGAAGCAAAGTCTCTAACTCTCCAAACTGAAAAACAGTGTCCAAGTCCAGTAAACTCTCACTCTCAGTGGCAGGAAGGTGGTCGGGGCTCACATACATACCCTCGAATTCCACAAGAATTCGCTCCGGCACGTGCAACGTTGCCAGCTCACACACCAGGGTGATGGCAAGCTCAGTAGCTTCTTCACACAATCGCTTGTCTGTCGTGGTGGGCTCTGGCTCTGGCTCTCCATCTACGGTGGGCTCAGGCAGACGATCCGTGCAGCAGGGTGGCGACTGGCTGGGCACTGGGTCTGGAGTGGAGCTGGTGACGTCCTCAACAGTGAAGGCTGATGCACCCACTCCACATGGTCAGTGAAGCTCCCTCGAGGAGGTTCCCTGGACAACTGCTCTCTAGTGACGTTGTTAAGTCCCACATGTAGAAACGTGCAGAGGCAGTCATCCGGGAAAGTGGTCTGGTGGGCGAGACTCCTCGAGGGAGTGATCTCCCAGCTCAAGGCACAGCAGGGTGATTGCGGCAAAATGATCCAAGGAAAAAATAAAACCTACACAAAAATACTGATCAAATGAAAACAAGGTAAAAGCACGCCACTTCTGTTTTACTTTTTGGTTGGGTCTTCTGTCACACTAACGTGTTGATAAACACACACGAACACGATGATGAAGATAGACAGTCTTTAATAAATCCACAGACGGTAAATCCAAACAGAGAGAAAGCTTGCAACAAACGTAACATTGACGAAACCCAACAACAATGAACAGAAAGAAAGCAACTTAAATACACAAGCAGACTAGACTAATTAACGACACACACCTGAACCAAACTGAATGATACGGTGACTATTATATTATATTATATTATATTTCTTGACCAATCAGAATCAAGTATCTTAAAGAGCATATTATATATATATATATATATATATATATATATACAGTGGGGAAAAAAAGTATTTAGTCAGCCACCAATTGTGCAAGTTCTC